>NC_137038.1:3935000-3967500 GCF_032717465.1 Coenobita brevimanus
TCTTTGTCTTCTTTTGTACTATCTTCCTCAGGTTTTTCTTCTTCCACCTCCCTTTTCTTTTCTTCTGATTCTTCCTTCTCAGTATCTTTGACCTCTTCCTTTTCAACCTCCTCAATCTCGTCATCCTCGTTTTTCTTTTCAGCTTCATCTGTATTTTGCTCTACCTTTTCTCCATCCTCTACTTGTTCCTCTTTCCCTTCACCTCCTTCAGCCTCAGTCTCCCCCTTTCCCTCCTCCTCTGAGCTGTTTGGCTTCTTTTCATAAAACCTCTTTCGTATTGCAGCCTTCTCTTCCTCCGTTATGAGGGGCTCTCCAGCAGTGTGACGTCTAATGATTTCTCGGAAGTTAAGTTCTGGATCATTTAAAATGTAGTAATCTGTCCGCCCCAAACCATGCCTGGAAGACAAAAGGGTACTTAATATCTAATTGCATGAATTCATCTTGAACCATATTTTCATCACTGTACCCTACCATGTGCACCAAAACATAATTAATCATCATCACCATCCATACGACTCTTCCCATGTAAAATGGGGTGAGGTTCAATTCTTGCCAGTAAGTGAAAACTGAGGGTGGGAGAACACTAACCCCTACAAAATCCCCCTCACTTTTGTCTAGGCTTCCAGGGAATATTGGGTTATATGGTTACCATTCAGCACAGTAAATGGATTCCAAGGTTCCTGGAAACCATGTGGCTTGTCACACAATGTAGACTGACCAGTACATAGCACCGAAATTGAGAACAGATGATGGGTGCCCCACCCACCAACATCTTTATCATTAATACTCATAAAACCCAGCCTCATTATGATTGCAGCAGTTCTAAGAAAGATAATTTCTACTGCTTGCAATCTTGAATGTGCCCTGTCACTTCTACAGCTTACAACCTAGAAAGTTCCTTGCCATTTCACTGCCCAAGTTTCTACATGAACAAAACATACCTTCCAACACCCTTCAACAGGTCGTGGTCATGCTTGCCAGGTATCCACCAATCTGGCATGTCCCTGGAGGGCAGTGCAAGGTTGAGGGCAGCAGGTAGGTCAGGATGAGGGATAATGTCATTACGTAGGCGATTCAAGAGGTCCACTCGCTCCAACACTCTCCTCGCTCGCTCCTCTGGCAGACGGTCAACACCAACTTCTAACATCTCTGTCAGGGTGGTTAAAAGTTGACATGAGACACAATAAATGGTAAGTTCACAAATAAATATGCAAAAAAAATCATGAGTGTATTTAGTATGTTACCTATGTTACAATCGTTATGCAAACCTGTTGCTGGCACCATAATATCAAATGCAAGTTATAGCCTGGACTGTTTTATCTCTATGTCCAATGCTGAGTGCTGATCTGTTGCTAATGACTGCAAGCATTTCTTGGTGGTGGAATAATTTTAAATTTCACTTGCTGTGATGGTTTTATGCTGTCAGGGTGTTCTGTCCATTTATGAAATTAGTGACTTAAGTTTTCCCTCCTCATGTCCTTTCAGGAAGTAAGAAACGTTGGTCTCTGATCAAACCTCCACGATCATCAAAACAAACACTGGTATAAACAATAAAACAAGTTTCTCCTATGTACATACTTGTCATGCACATAAGAAATCATCATTATCATTCTCATCCCTTCAAGCCCACCAGTTGTTATTAAAAAAAAAAAAAAAAAAAGGAAACACTGTCAACAGCCATTCTGTGAAATGTGTCAGACATTTAGTAACACAAAAAAATGAACACCAATACTAACTTTCATTCTCCTCCTCTGAAAGCCTGATGCCACACTGCCTCTTGCACATGGCCATAAAGGCGCGAAAATACTCAGTCAGCGTCTCGTCATACTTCTTCTCCAGCCGGGACAAAGAGCGGAACTTGGACCAATCATACCGCTTCTCTTTCCTACAGGGAGTGTGATTCAACATCATTTAATATCTCATCAGATTCAAGAGGTTAAAGGAGAACATCTGATGAATGGAAACAAGTGATCTAAAGGCTTTGGAACCATTGTACCTGATAGCTGGCACTGTGCTCTACTGCATGAAAAATAAGAGTATTAAGGAACAACATAGTATGAAAAAAGTAGCTGCATATTAAACTGGTGCAAATTAAGAGAGAGAACAATTTATATAGGAACATGAACCTCTTCAGTCTGATGACATTTTAGTTTATTAATGCTTTCTTCAAATGATTATATTCCTTCACACTTTTCAAACTGGAGGTATCGAAGTCTTAAGCAACTCCTTCTGTATAATACACTGGTAAAAAAAAAAAAAAAATAAGTAAATAAAATAAACATTTATCGGGCAATGAAGGATTGGATGATGGATGGATAGAATAAATAAAAAAAACAAATTGCTGAACCTAATATGGTGATAGTACGCTTAAACAAATCCATCATTGTAGTGAAAGGGTTAATAACAAAACTATGCTTAAAAAGATATTAATAATAATTTAAAAATATCAAAAGAGCCTGACCTGATATATTCTACGCCAAATGTTGATATGGTGCGGTAGAACTCGGCCTGCTCTCTATTGGACCACCGTCGTTGATTGTAGTCAGTTTTACGCAGCTCTCGCTCTCTGATGTATTCTGCCATCCGCTCACGTCGCAGTAATTTATCAGCCAGGTAGTGGTCATAACCCTGAGGTGGGAGGGAAACAAATACAATGGTGTTAAATCACAATCAATACCAAATGAATCAATAACACATGAAACTTAAAATGAGACTGCACTGCAGTATAATACAAAAATAAATAAATAAATAAATGAAATAAATAAATAAATAAATTTATTTCCTCTCCTCCATCCTTCTTTTCTTCCATCCTCTTCTGTCTTCCTTTCCTTCGTTCTTTCTTTGTCCTTCTGCCTACGGGTAACTTTACACTCCCTCTTCTGTCTTTCCTTCATTCTTTCCTCTTCCTTCTGCCTATGGTTGACTCTACACTGAGTGACAAGCCAATGGTTTCCTGTACACCAGGAAACCATTTACTGCACTGGGTGGTAACCATATAACCAAATTTTGGCACTTGGTGGTTTAGTGGGTAATTATTGCACTCCAATTGGACTGAACCAGTGAAGGTTTATATCCAAGGAGTGGTTGGGGTTGATTGCTCATGTAATGTCACTCAGGGATGAGTGAGGCTGGTCACTCTCATCTTAAATGTCAGGACCAACTGCCTAGCACCGGGCTCCTACGCTCCTCATGGGGCAATGTAGGATTGGATGATGGATGGATGGATGGATAATAATGTACTGTATCAGTCCATATCAGGTTCACTGTGGGACTGGACTTTCTTCTCTCTGAGAGAGAGAGAGAGAGAGAGAGAGAGAGAGAGAGAGAAATGAATTCCCTGAGTTAGGCATCAAAGACCATATAGCACTGCTAGGTTACAGGAGGGAGCTACCCCTCCCGGCAACGACCTCGATGCTCTATCACTGAGCTACCGCGCCCCAGAGAGAGAGAGAGAGAGACAGACAGACAGACAGAGTGTGTGTGTGTGTGTGTGTGTGTGTGTGTACACATCATCACACTGAAGGGGTTCTCTGTATTTGAATAAAACCATTTGGCAGCAGCTGAAATAATACAAAGGGTGTCATCATCACCATTATCCAATCCTACATTGCCCCATGAGGAGCGTAGGAGCTCAGGGTTAGACAGCTGGTCCTGACATTTAAGATGAGAGTGACCAGCCTCACTCATCCCTGGGTGACATTACATAAGCAATCAACCCCAACCATCCCTTGGATATAAACCTTCACCAGCTCAATCCTACTGGAGTGCAATAATTACCCACTAAACCACCAGGTGCCAAAATCTGGTTATATGGTTACCACCCAGAGTAGTAAATGGTTTCCTGGTGTACAGGAAACCATTTGGCTTGTCACTCAGTGTAGAGTCACCCACAGGCAGAAGGAAGAGAAAAGAATGAAGGAAAGAAAGACAGAAGAGAGAGTGTAAAGTTACCTGTAGGCAGAAGGACAAGGAAAGAATGATGGAAAGGAAGACAGAAGAGGATGGAAGGAAAGAAGGATCAAGAGGAAAAAACTATTTGAAGCATACACAATGAAACATGAGCTTAAAACCTGAAATAGTAAAGGCTCCAAGCTCATCTGGATGCAAACATGGTGGACTACAGGTGAAAGTTGCCCTCCTCCTACAGCCCAGTCCTTTCAAAAGGTGGGAAACATGAGGAAAGAACTGCCTGGTTATACTGTACTGGCGTCACCACATGAACTGGTTACTCTCCAACACCAGCCACAAATAAGAAAATGCACTATATACTAAATGGTAAAGGGTAAATTCTATCGAAGTTGTAACCCAGTTTTTTCCTAATAAATGGGATGGACAACATTTTATGAAGGCATTAAATGTAAAAAGATGTAACTGTATACTCACCCTGACCTTGGCTTCATTCCTGAGGTCGTTCTTACGGTTGTTGCGCTGGTAGGAAGTTACCAATCTCCTCAGTCGGCCATTAATATCAGACGTAGAAGGGAAGCTTAACAGTTTCTTTTCGTCTTCAGACTTGGTGTCGTCGTCGGACTTGGAGGTGGAGGTAGAGACAGCAGGACTTGATGGCAGGGGGGTTTGGTTGGAGTCCTCGTCATCTTTGTCATCCTCCTTGTCATCCTTTTCCAATTCTTCCTCATTTCTACCAAATGTATAAAAAAAAACTATACAGCATACAATATATACTCTACAATTTACAGGGTATGTCATCATCATCATAATCTTATATATTTCCTATATACAAGGTGAGTAAGAGCCATAAAACAGAAAGGCATTATATTATGTAATAAGGAAAGAAAATAAATTCCATTAATCATTCTAACCCTAATTTTCTTTATTAAATGGAATGGACACAATAAAGAAACAAGAAACCATATGACCTTCATCTGTAAACAGCCTCACATCTATGGCAAAGGAGGGGGGAAGGGAAGAAATGATAATGATAATAATTTCCTTATTCACAGGTTTAAAAAATTTTAGATGGCTGGATCATTATCATTGCTGTTTTTACTCCTGGGTGATAGAGTGCACACTTGAGTACAATTAATCTATTTAAAATGAGGGATGTTTCTTTTATACTGACTACTACCAGATGATTATATTCCCCTAAGTTCAATGCCATTTACTCTATTCTTACCATTTCATTCACTCTTGAAGATACTTTTCAAACTCAGTGAATTAAGGCTTGTCTGTCCAAAGTTGATGTCATCTGGGGTGGCAAGAATGAAGTATGAAAATATCTCTGGACTGAAGGGTTCAATCAGTCCGAGCGCTTTTTGCTTAACCAGTAACAATTCTAATGACATAGTTCTGATTTTATTCTTGATACTTTCACAGGCTTTTATTCATGTCAGCAGAGACTTCTGAAACTTTAGGGGTGAGAGAGAATCTTTAACCCCTTCAGAATGAGATCCCACCTAAGATGAATAAAGGTGTCTAAGGATATTAAAAAAATATATATTGTGAAATATATCATTGGAATGATGGGATTATGGGGACTAGAAAACATCTCCACCAACTTCTTCAATCTAGGATTACCATTTATATTTTATATTGGCAACATCTAAACCACTGTTCAGTCTACAGGACTCCCTTCTGACTGAAGGGATAAAGTGCCTCCTTTCCTGCAGGGGAGGGAGGGGGGGGGGGAAGTAAGCTGAACACTTACACTGTGGTATTCATCTCTGCCATGAGCGCAGCTTTATCTGGAGGTCCACATCGTGAAAGAAAACAGAGAGCTGGGTCGTTGCGCATGACATTGTAGCGCTCATAGCCATGTTTATACACTGCCACCAGCAGTGAACGGTCAGCCTCATGGTCCCACCAAGGCTTAGGAGACAGTTCCGTTGCTGGCGGGTTGATGCTCAGGTCGCTTGCTTTGACACCCTCGTCAATCTGTTGAGTACAGTACGTGTTTTGATGATGGGTATGTAAGTTCCTTTAATGAAAAAGTGTATTTACGTATGGTATTGTGGCAACCAGTATTTACATGGGTGGGCAGCTCTACCACACACATTGAAGTTGTATCTTATACAGGTCTTGAAGAGCGACAATTCATATGGCTGAGAAACACACTTAATATTGCATACTGGTAACACAATCACATTCCCCACAAGTAGGAAACCACTAACATCTTTCTGATTCTGTATCAGTCATGCACTGTAACTAGAATAAAAAGTACAAACAGTACAGTCAATTTATTATACAAACAAAGCACATTAAAGAAAAGGCCATTATATAACTGATCAATGTTTGGTGGTAATTTATTCTACATCTCTTGACAATTTACTTCAAAATGCACACACCTTTGATTTAGTAACATAAATGGAGCCAGGCATTCAGGTGGGGACACTAAAGTTTCATGGTTACCTATGACACTGATCTGCCAGTTGCCCCAGTTTAGCAAAAAGTTGTGACATTTGAAACTCATCCACCCGTTATTGCATTTATCCTGACTGTACCACAATTCCAATATTTTATCCCAACTGGAGTGTTCACAAACTCCCAAAGGTTGCCAATCTTCAACTGATAACTTAAACCTCTCATTACATGGGGGCTTGGTCAAACATCCAACCTCTCACACTTTTACAACGCAGGTTGCGTCTAAGAAAAATCCAACCACTCGCACTTTTCCGAAACAGGTTGCGTCCAACCATATAGGTTGCAGTAATATTTTGCCATGATTTTTGGTGCGTCATTCAACTTTCTCCCCTGTCCTTATTCATAACTGTATTGTTATGAAATTGCATGCAAGCATGCTGGAGCCTTCAAAAATGAAACAAAACATGTTATAAATAAATATGTGATCTTCCTAATCAAAAAAATTAATAATAAATAAAATAATAATAATAATACAGCAATAATAAAAAAATAAAAATTATATTACCATATTTTATCGTTTACTCATTTATTCAATGCTGATTTCTCAAATATATAAACATTTTGTCAAGGCTTGTTAAGAGAGAGTTGTGGAGCATTCAACAAAGATTGATGAAACATTTATATATTCTGTCTATCTATCATCCAATCCCACGTTGCCCCATGAGGAGCGTAGGAGCCGGGGGCTAGGGAAGTTGGTCCTGACATTTAAGATGAGAGTGACCAGCCTCACTCATCCCTGAGTGGCATTACATGTGCAATAAACCCCAACCACCCCTTGGATGTAAACCTTCACCAGCTCAATCCGACTGGAGCGCTGCAATTACCAACTAAACCACCAGGTGCCAGAATTTGGTTTTATGGTTACCACCCAGCATCGTAAATGGTTTCCTGGTGTACAGGAAACCATTCAGCTTGTCACTCAGTGTAGAGTCACCCACAGGCAGAAGGAAAAGGAAAGAATGAAGGAAAGAAAGACAAAAGAGGGAGTGTAGAGTCACCTGCAGGCAGAAGGATGAGGAAAGAATGAAGTACAGACAGACAGAAGATGAAGGAAGGAAAGGAGGGAGGAGACAAAAGAGCAGACGACCGAGAACAGCACAATATCGAGTGACTGGATGGTGAGCGCCCCCACCTCCCCCAAAAAATCGGCACTGAAGAAATGAGTGAATGAAAAAATATTGTAATTTATTTTTATTTTTTTCATTCTTCTTTCATTAGGAATATCATTTATTCATTTATAACATGTAGTAATTTCAAAACAATACAATTACAAATACAGGCAGGGGAATGAAATGTTTGGAAACAATTTACGATGTTGAGCCCGCCGTTACTAGAGCAGCCAGGTGTGGACAAAAACCAAAAGATATTTCTGTTCTGTAACCAATAATAATCTTTCTAACAGAGCTAGAAATATTTTTTTACAAAAAATCATTGTAAATAAATGCTTTACAATTTTCTCTCAACAAGCATTAACGAAATGTTTATATATCTGTGAGAAATCAGCAATGAATAACTGGGTGAACAATAAAATGTTAATTTATTTCCTCTTTTCCATTTTTTTTTTTTTTCATTCTATAGGAATATCACTTATTCTTTTATAACATGTAACAATTTCTTAACAATGCAGTGAAAAATAAGGGCCTGGGAGAAAGTGGAATGAAACCACTTTTCAATGACATGCACATTGCTGAGTGAGGGGTGTGTGGCATGTAAAGTCTGGGTCTGGGCCACCCCGTGGGGGTCATGCAGTACTCAGAAGTGGTTTGACGCAGGTTGTATCAAAGGAGTTCGAGAAGGTTAATTTGAAAAATGAAAGCGCAGCCATTCAAATGACTGTTTTGTAGGCATTTCCTCTCTCACTTCATTCATAAGTATAATTTTTTTAACATATTTACACAAAACAATGAGGAAAAGAGACTTCAGCATGACAAAGTTGAAGTAGTCAATAAACTAATTAAGCTAACCATCTAAGCCTCGGGACAAATATTCTTCACAGCTTAAAATCGATTACTTCCATGTCTTCATATAATTTTAATAATATAAAACTACTGTATTTCCGACATATATGTTGATTATCTAATACTAAAATGAAGTCGTTTGGCAGCAAAATATCTATACGAATCAGATGAAGCTGGTATGCACATACCTGTGCCAAGTTGCGTTGTTGTCTTCCTGGAAACATCGGTACTTGCAATTTCGGTCACTGGCTTTGTCTTCGCATGATTCGGCTTCATGAATTTTGCCTTTTTTATAACGTATACTCTGTATGTTCTCTTCAGCATTTGCCAGATAACACATTAATCTTTTTGATAACTAAATGATAAGCGTTTCAAATTAAATATGCAGCGAGACTTCTAACATCATGAATGCTAACAGACACTTGTAGTTTTATGCATTCTTGTGACCGTTCTGCAGTATTTTACTTAGTAAAATCATATATAGAAAACTGGTATAATAACCAATGATTACTGCATTGATGAATTCATGTACTCTTCATCACTAAATATAAGGGAAGGGATTTTAGAATACAGGTATATATGACAGTGCGAGCCACGAGTAGTTGACTGAATTCCTTATAAAATTACCCAGTGATTACTGGCAACTCCTGAGTTTGTGAACATGCCCATTATAAAAGAAAACTATCACATCATCGGTTCCAAAAAGAGACTGACCTGAGTAGCATGTTCCCCGATGATTTCCTGCTTGATATAGAACAGAAGGCGCACCCTGAGTAGGACCTTGTTGGAGTGCCTGGTGAGGTGGCGGGAATACCCCTGGTCCAAATAGTTATCTGTGTCAAACTTTTCATCCTTTGCCCACTCTGCTCCCTCCATGTGTGTAGCCACGAGCTTGGCCTCACGCATCTTCTTTTTGCCCTTGCGGCCTCGGGGGACTGGGGCAGAAAGGCCAATGTGGTTGTGGTGGATGCGAGTTTTGCCGTCCGACGTGGGGGCGATGAGATCAAAGATAAAACCCTTGATCTTATCGTCCCCGCGATAGTACCGGATGCAAAACAACAGGATCATACGGGCACAGTCTTGTACGTCACCTTCTTTCCACGCTGCACGGAAATCACCCTGAGCCAGTATCTCTTTCCAACGGCCCCATCCGTAAGTGAGCAACCCCTTCTCCACCTTGAAGCATTCCGATCGCATCCACTGCCCGTACTTGACCACCTCTGGGTCTATGGAGTCCTCGTCTACCAGATATCGAGAGGCTCTGGTGGTACGTCCTCCCCTCCCACCTCTGCCCCTACCACGGTTCCTTCCCCTGCCTCTTCCCCCGCGGCCTCGACTATTTTGCTCAGGTACCATCTCAGGTTCAACGTCACGTTCTTTCTCCGAGTCACTCGCTGAAGACTCCAGGTCACTACAGTCCAGGACACTCTCGTCATGACCATACCGGCGAATCTGTGACCTCCGCCTTGGCTCCTCTACAATTAGCGTTTTCTGTAATTTTAACAAGAAACTTACATGAGTTTGAATGCCAATGCCATTACAGTACACCAAAGAATGATTAAGAAACATCAGGATATGCTGTTTTAACTCAAAGGTCATCAGCCAACAGCGGCTAAGTCCCTCAGTATTAGCATGGCAAGTCATCATTACAAAAATAAATTTAACATGATAATTAATCAACTAAATAAACATGGTACCAAAAAATCTTGAAAGCAGGAACATATAAAGTAATACATAAATTTTTGCAGTTTCCAATTCAAGACTTTCAGCCATTTAACGTAAGATTAATCTCTGACTGAATCTCTTCAATTTCAAAAGGCATCCTACATATGTAGAATGCTTAACATGAACACAATACCGAACTCTTATTATTTCACTTGGTTCATCTAATATCAATCAACACTTTTCATCAACAGATACAAATAACACAATTTTTTACCTTCCTCATGCGCTCCCCAACCTCTGTGTCAATCTCGGCTTTCTTGGCCCACTTCTTCCAAAAGTCTGGGTCATCAATCTCAATATCAGAGCGGTTATGGGAGGCTGAGAATGAAGCCTTTGAGAATGATGATCCCTTCTCACTCTCATGCTGGATGACTGTTGTCCTCCGGGATAGAATTTGGTTGATGTCCTCCTCACAGAAGTCATCTCCACCTGAGTCATCCTCCATCAGGGCCCCATATGCACCTAAGGTACAAAGACAACATAGTAGCCCTCTTATGGCTGAGACAACTCTACTACTGGTATTAAAAAATTCCAGACATTATATTTGATTTTGTTCTTGCTATCTCTAGACAATTCCATTAATTTTAAGTGAGAACTTCTGAACTTGTACAGCTTCAGGTTGAGTAAAAATTGTCTCATGGTATCAAGAAACAGAATTAAATGTGCTAAACTGGCATGATACTGAAAAGGTTAACAGACTACTTACCATACATGCATTCCATGGATTAATTATTTGTAGGATAATAACAGATTTACCATGGCAATTTTCTCAATCACCTAAAATTTCACTTCCATAAAATATTTTGGGAGGTGAAGTAGAGTTTTGCTCATGTCTGTGAGCATCGTGCCTTGAGAGTAAATGTAGAAAAGAGTAAAGTGATGGTAATCAAAAGAGAAGGTGACTCCCAGTGTAATGTTACAGTGAATGGAGAGGGACTGGAATTGGTGAGAGTTCAAATACATGGGTACAGTGATAAAAAAGAAAGGAAAATGTGCATAAGAAGTGGAAAGTAGAGTGACACAAGGAAATAAGGTAGATGGTGTTTCAAAAGTCTTGATAAGAAACAAAGGCTTGAGTGTTGCAGCTGTGCGAGGCTTACATGAAGGAGTGTTAGTGCCAGCTTTAACAAATGGATGTGAGACTATGGTGTGGCATGAAAATGAAGTCAAGGGTGAAAGCAGTGAAGATGTGACTACTGAAGAATGTATGTGGAGTACAGAGAGTGGATAGGATAAGAAATAATGTGATTCATGAAAGATGTGGATCAAGGAAGTCTGCGGACACCAGAATCGAAGAGAGTGAACTGAGACTGTATGGTCATGTGTAGAGAACAGATAACAAGAGTGGTGAAAAAGGTATATCTGAGCAAATCTGAAGGAGGGAGGAGGCGAGGCAAGCCCAGGAGAGGGTGGAGGGATACAGTGAATGAGTGTATGAGGAAGAGAGGTATGGATGTTGGTGAGGCCAGGGGACTCACAAGAGATCGAGCTGGCTGGAGTCTGGATTAACCCTATTGGATACCTTTCTGTGAAGCTACAGAATGTGATGAAAGTTTTTGGCATATCAGATAGAGTCAGGATTCCAGAGGATTGAATGATGAGTGAATGGAAGCATAGCCCATTGGAGTGGGCAAACTTGGGATGTCTGGACATTGCTACTCCTCACCCTGCCCTAGGGTGGGAAAGGAGGTCCGGATGATGATAATGAAGTATAAATGGCAGTGAATACACTATACAGAAGTAAGGGTGATAGACAGCAATGAGTAAGACTTAATTCGTGTGGACGAAAGCCCAAAACATCTGTATTATCACAAAAAATGAACTATAAGATTAGGTCCCCAGAAAACTGATAAAGAAAAATCTTAGGCAACATGGGAAAAGGGAGCTTAACATTCATGAGTGATTGCTGGAAACAGAAGAGGAACGGTTGAGCCAGCAAAAAACGGTGTGAGGACACCGCTGTATATGTACTCTTGTTACAGTAACCCAAAGAGGGACAAGGCATCAGTGAAACTGCCTGACAGAAGACTAACCAATGAAGGTAAATATGATTCCATTACCTTTCTTTAGTAGTTCTTCTATATCTGCCTTCGATAGCCCCAAAGCATTGCCAGCAACTGCAGTTTTGCCCTGTTCAGTGTTCATTGATTGGAGTACTGCTTTGTCCAGCCCCAGTTTTCGGGAAGCCTTATCAAACATCTCACGCTCGTATGTGTTGCGACATACCAGCCTGTATATCTTCACACTCTTGGACTGCCCAATTCGATGACAACGAGCTTGGGCCTGGAGATCATTCTGAGGGTTCCAGTCACTGTCATAAATAATTACAGTGTCTGCGGCAGTCAAGTTGATGCCCAAACCCCCAGCTTTGGTACACAAAAGGAAGACAAAGCGGTCAGAGTCTGGTTTGCAGAAGCGGTCAATGGCTGCTTGGCGCATGTTGCCACGTATCCTTCCATCCAGCCTCTCGTAAGGATACCTGTGGAAGTTAAACATTTTAGTAAAGACAAATATTTCAAGGCAGATTTATTCACAACAAACTTCATCATTATCCCAAACCTAATTTCAAGTTAAGTGAATGGGTTAGGTAGGATTTTCTAGCAACATAGAAACCTTAAACACATACATTCAACAATCATCAAATAGCAGGCTCAGGTAAATGGGCCACACAACCTTCCACACATCATGCTAACATTTGAAACCTTGGCTTCACAATAAAAACACCACTTTTATTACTATTATTATTTCTTTATCTGTGGGTTATTAATTCGACTGAGAATCAAATAACCATGAGCATCTTCATATATACTTCAATACAGTATTTCAATTATCCACTTTGATCACTTGTCAAATTATTGTTATCCTCCAACTTCCATATCTCACTTTCCCTCATATCAATCCCCCTTCTTCTTGGCCTACCATGCCTCCTCCCACCTTAAAACTAACTAGCTTCAGGTGATTCTACTTGTCACAGGATAACTTCATACTGTCCAAAGGTTAATTGTTGAACTGTACATCATACTCCAGTATATAAATGTTCAGACTCACTTTCTAAAAATGAGGTAGTCTTCAAGAATGTCCAAGAGTTTGACCATCTGTGAGAATATTAATACTCTGTGTCCATTATCTTTAAGTTTTGGCAGCAGCTTGTCTACAAGAACCATCTTGCCTGACGAGTTGATGAGAGCTTGGTAATATATATCCCCCTCACTAGTGTAGTTTGGGTGGGAGTCTCGGTAGTCCTGTTGGATGGCATCTTCAGCACCTGTGGAATAGTGAAAGACAAAAACCATTATATTTCATCATTATCCACAATTTTTTCCCACTTAAGAATGAGATACTGTGAAGAAAACCATACATCTCTATCTGCTTTTACCGAGGCTGGGCTGATTCTTTGAAAGGTATTTTGCCTCCCATAAGCCAATGTTTTATAACTAATGTAAACTAACTCATATAAGGCTTACAGACTGGCCTGTGCAAATCTTCATTGTGCCTCATAAAGGTCTGCAGTGCAGAAATGGAAAAATGTTACTTCTGTATGTCACATGAATCTGCTACCTTTTAAGAAATCATCAATGCTACTTCAGGAACCAATCTGGTATTAACCCTCATCACTATATTATAACAGCACAGAAATACTGAAAATCATTCCTTTAAAACTGTTAATCATCACACTGGTAACCTGGTGCTGGAAAATGACACCTTCATGTGGTGACACTGACAAAACCAATCACAGCTCCACTGCCCAGTTATATTTTACTATTACACTTTTTGAGGGGGTGACACATAATTGGGAGCTCTAATATGAATTTGTCTCATAGAGTATTGCTAATAATTTGTTATGTCTTATTCCTGTGGGAAAGCTCCCAGGAGGCAACTTAGCATTAACATAAAAGCTTTTTACTTTGATGAATAAACGGAAGATAAAATGAAAGGAAATATAGATGAGTTACAATACTGGGGGGGGGGGGTGTCATATGGATCTTACCGAGATGGTCATGATTGTAGGTGGTGGCAACCACCGTCCACTCATTTGATGTACACTGCCTAATTCTTCCAACACCTTTATTATTCTTTTTGTGAGTCTGGTTTCCTGTAACCAGGAAACCATATGCAGTCCTGGGTGGTAACCATATAACCAAATAATAGTGATGGAGAGTCTGCTAGGGTCCCCCTAGTAACTGGATGGAGAGATGCAAATGTGGTGTCTATCCAGGAACCAAACCTCCACACTTCCATGCCTCGCTGTGGTTAGACAATATCTACAAGGGAACTTTGGTTCACTGCATGTGACAGCCCTGCACGTGTGACTGCTTGCTTGTGACTGATGGGTCTGCTCAGTAAGAGCAGCTTGGTCAATTTGGTACTGGCCTCCTGTTCGTAGAACAGTGACATGGGTTTAAGTCCCAGTAACTACCAATGAAACAGTGGGGTGGATAACTACAAACAAACACCTACCCATAAGAATCCAATAATCAAACCTACACCTCAGCATTGTATATTACCACAAAATTCCATTTCATCATCTGTACCTTGTACTTGTTTGACCCTCATCCTAACATTACTCTCAAACTTCATCCTCTACCATCTGAAGGTTCTCTACCCACAGACAGAAGCTAACCTAACCAGGCTATGATGAGGCCATTATTCCCCCCTCCCCCCCATCATCATCATCATCATCATAATCCAGAATTATTTCCCCACCTCAGGATGGGCCAGTATTCCCTTCAAATCAAGCAAACTCAGTCATCCATTCCCTTCCCCCTCAATGTGATGTCACTTCACAACAATAATTAATATAACCTAGTTTACTCCCTCTCCATAAAAAACATGAGGTCACAATGACGTGAAAAAATACCAACCATTGAGGAGGTATGGGTGGAGGCAGCACTTGCGCAGCTCCATCATGGTGTTCATGAGGCTGGGCACATTGGCATAGGTGGCGCCCTTCACCAAGAAGTCAAAGTTGCGCTCCAGGATGGCTCGGTAGTACTTCTTCTGGATGTTTGTCAACTCAACCTACCAACATCATAGAAGTCAGTTAAAAATGGAAAAGAACGACAGTTACTACATTAAATTTAGGAATACGCCCGAAATTACGGAACAACATTACCTTTATACAAGTAGGTCAACCTACTGACATTGTAGATGTGATACTTTTATGAGGGAACTGAGAATTAGAGGAATACACCAAAGATTAAGTACATCAACAGTACTTCTGCACATTAATCAGCCCATGCTATAAACATTATACAGTCAACTTTATATGCAACTTACAGTAGTACTTCCCAAAGCTCTAAGCTCACAGACTGGTACAGCAGGCCAAATACAGTAAAACTCTAAAGCTACTACAAACCTCAATGATGGTTTCCTCCTTAGGTGCGAGGCTCTTTTCCACATCCTCCTTCATACGCCGCAGCATCATGGGCTTCAACAGAGCCTGTAGTTTTGTTACCTGGTCCTCTGTCTCCAGCTTACCAAACTCCTGTATGGGTGTGTGGCTAGTTAGATGGAAGGATGTAAGAAAGGGAGTACAGTACTGATGGAAAGAAAAATTGAAGGAAGACAGGATGGATGGACGATTATTAGAGAGACACTTACCCTTCAGTGAAATTATTTTTTTATTTATATTTAATGATCTCTTCATCATCATCATGATAACAACCTCTTAGGAAGAAGGGGTCAATATCAATTTCCATTAAAGCAATGAATAAAATCCTCTGGAGGTAACAGAAATAAAAAGGCAATTATACTATAAAAAAAAAAAAGGAATTAAACTGATCAATCTGACAAGTAAGCCAACTGGCTTATGTCACTGGATGGCGTTAGCAATTTTTAGATGAAACTGCTCATTCACTATGATAGCCTGGTCTAAGCTAAAAAGGCCCCTATCAGGTGGTGGCCAGAGTAAATTCTAGCGATAACTGATTCTAGTCCCTTCACTAAACAAGGTCTCCCAAAACCTGATGTAAATTGTAAAGTGGTGGTTGAGGAAAATAAACTATCAATACACTGCATGGGTTAACTGATATGATTACTTAGCAGTACGGTTAAGGAATGAATGAACACCAACTAGATGAACTTTATCACAAGGCCATTTGGCATGAAAAAAATTAATAATAACAGCTAAAATCCATACTACCTCCATCCAGGTGGTTAAAGGGGGTCCAAGACAAGGCTACTGGATTAGGTGCACATGCACATGTGCGCACCCGCAGGCATGCACGCAAACACAAAATGGTGGTTTAATGGTTAAAATGCCCCAGACAGTGACAGCATTCCAAAGGCTGAAACTCAAGAGGTGAATGTAATACCACCAAAGTAAGTAGGATGTAATCTACAGTTAATGTATGAGATCACAGGGGGGGGGGGGCCTAGCCTCACCTTACTACCGTACACCATGAAAATGGTTAAATGGGACTGGCCATTGCCATTTAACTATTAACTTAGGATAACCAGACTCAAATGATTCAACCTGGACTGACCTGTAGGAAGGACTCTTGTGATGAGAACTGAGTGGGCTCAAGGAAATTCAGGAGAGAGAAGAGCTCTGTGACATTGTTCTGTAGCGGTGTCCCTGACAGCAGGACACGATGCTCCAGGAACATCAGACGAAGCCCTTCCAGCAGCTTGCAGTTCTGTGGCCAAAAGAGATGCTTGTTACATTTGTTGATCTCTTGCTTTAGACTTCTCCAATACCCGCCCCTCTCTCTAGACTGTCATCCACCCTCCCCCAACAAAAGTTCCCAAACATTCAACCTCTGCATATGATAATCTTCTGGTAGCAAGAGGAAAGTAAAATCACTGAACTGAAGAAGTCAAGGGGTTGGTACAAACCAAATGGAGGATATGCCTCATAAGCATCAACCGTCATTCCACAGGACAGACAATAAAATTACAGTACAGAATTCTTTACAATTGCAATACCTACCAGGCAGAGCCAATCATGAAATAAAAAAGGTGCAATAGCCTACTTGTCAAGTGCATCACTTTACGATGACATTCTTCAGAAATCAGTCTTCCAAAGCCAACTGTTGCCATTTCATAAACGTTCAGACCATTCTTTCGTACATTATTATGACAAGCCACAGGGTTTCATGACATCTCAAAAATAACCATCCTGTTCATGGGTTTGGATACACAAGATGTTGGAAAATATAAAAGATTAAATACTGTATAAATTACTCCGACAAATGCATTATCCTGCTCTTGGGACAAAAATATCTTCTAGGCCTCTGATCCAGTACATATTCATTAAATTTACGTACCCTATTCTTGAGCCTGTGAGCCTCATCAATAATACAGCAGCGCCAGTGTATCTCCTTGAGGTCCAGGCAGTCAGAGATGATCACCTCGAAGGTCGTAATTAGAACATTGAACTTGAAGACATTAGCGATGCGCTGGCCTTTCTCATCTTTGTAGTACATCTCATATTCAAGGATCATGTTGCGGCTTGCTTGGCTGTGATGGTAGGAGAAGAAAATGTGATTAGAGAAAAGAGGGTAAACTGACTGATGAACTTATGATAAAATCGTAGATGATTCCACTAACACAATCAGCACCCCTGCAACTCAGATCTACCTTTAGTGATAAAACAAGAGACAGAAAGACTGTGAAACTCCCCATTCCTTCTCCTTCCTGCAAAAACAAATCTCCTTTACCAAATTACACCCAAACTGCTTATGGTGTGGGACACAATTGTTCCAACAAACAACATGAAGACAGTTTTGAACCGTACATCTACCCATAAATAATCACTCTGCAACACCAAAAAGTAACAGACTAATTCACTGATCAAAATAAACTATAAAACCCTAGTAAAGAAAGACTAAGACTCTAAAAAAATTATGCCTAACCAGAAAGAAAAGGGAAAAGCATACGTACAGTACGGTATAACAACTATCATGAGTGCCCTCAAAAATGCAGAGCTAGTTCATACACAAGAGATGACACTTAAAACTAGTTAACTCTTGGTGTTAAACTTACGATCCATGGTAGACAATAATGTTGAGATCAGTCCAGCTCTCAAACTCCCGCTGCCAGTTGGGTATAGTGGAGAGTGGAGCAATAATGAGGTAGGGCCCCCGTATACCATATTTGCAGCAGGAGTCTATAAACGTCAGGGACTGGATGGTTTTACCCAAACCCATCTCGTCTGCTAGGATGCAGTTACGTCTGTGAGGAGTAAATGTTGGTTCTTCACATAAAATATAATCTGAAACTGAAAAGTAATAACATGTGGATCTATCATGATACATTTGGAGAGGCATTTTTTTTTTTTTTTTTTTTTTTTACTGAATAAAACTGTATGCAGGTTGTTAAAATAAAATAAAGCACCATCATATTAAAGGGTTAATTACTTCTTATACAATGGAAACAGCAAAAGCTCCAGAAACAAAACAGCAAAGTACGTACGAGTTATAATATGAAAAGTTGAGCCAGTTGAGCCCCTCCAGCTGATATTCTCGCAGTGAGTTGTTGTTCTTGTATTCTGGTGAAGCTTCCAGCTTCTTCCATTCACTGGGCTTGGGGCGCTTTTTCACTTTGCACTCTGACTTCGGGGGTGGATCTTTGTAGGTCATGAATGCCTGAATCTGATGGAGGGGGGGAAGTTTTCATTATCTGTTGACTATTATAATGCTGACTTTGCCTCTGTGCGCAGTAATCAAAGACCAGATGCCTATTAAAGTTCCACTGCCACTCATACAGTTGGTTTGAGTTTCTCACAATTTATAATATTGTCATAATTACATGGAAGACTTTATTATATAGTGAAAAACAACATTTACGGTATTCTGGTGTATAACTAGATCTTAATTTCAATCCAACAATTCTCAATTATCCATCCATCCTTTTTCTCATCTATCATCATTATTGCCCCCCCACTTTTTTCCAGATAAGAATACAGTAGGTTTCAGAAGGCAAGGAAAATGAAAACATAACTGAGGGAGGACAAATCAACAGCATGACCAGAGAAGTAGACCACACACTCATTCTTCTTTTATGCCCCACGAATCATGATTCCACCCCATGGGCACGACCATATGCACATTTTTTTCTTCTTTCCAATCAATTATATAGTTCAATATCCACTTGCCTGTCTTTGCGCCATCACTCACCTTTAAGGTGTCCACATCTTCTTCCAGCTCCCATGTAGAGTCCTCATATGGCAGGGCCTTCCACTTGACCAGGTAATGCTTGACATTCTTGCCAGTGCTGGGGTCAATGGCCTCTGTCATATCCAGGATGCGATCAACCTCAGTGTAGTCAGGGTTGAAGGCTTCCTCCTCCAACTGTTATGGATGACACCAAAATGTTACTACGGTTATTGGTATGCGACCATTACTAGTTCACACTGAAAAGAAATCTATCAACAGCCAGACACCTTAATTCCAGAAGGGGAAGCCACAAATGATTTGTCTCCATGTCTCCTCCACCATCAGGCTATGCTCTCTCCAATTCGCACCTTTCTCCAACAGATACCTCTCCACTCCATCTCTCCACTTCATTCTCAATCTTCAATGACCTGCTCCCCCCTCCATCTCACACACACTGCCTTTTCTCACTCAAGCTTCTTTTCACAAGGATACTATAAAGTATAGATCAACTCTTCATAAATACTCATTAAATGATCGTGCTGCACACCCTGAAGTGGTAGTTTTTCTGAAGTCCTTCAGGATACATATAGCCTAAAGGAAATTTACATTACAAGTATCCTCAGTAAATTAATGAAAAACTGACCAATTTAACTGCTATCTAGGATGATGATTTACCAGTTTCTCTCAAATTACAGTACAGTTGTAACTGTGAGAAAAAAGTTGTGATTACTAAATTCATCCCTTATTTACAATGCAAAACATGTATAAACCCCAACATCAAACTAATAATGTATAAACCCCAACATCAAAATAACACCAACATGACACCCAAGCCTTAGTGGATTACTCACAAACTCCAAGAGGTTGCTGCTTGTGGCTCTCTTCTGCTTGAACCGCTTGATCTTGCCAGTTATGCGCTTGTCCCCTTTCAGCAGCTCCTCCTCCGTGCGCCACTCACAATGAAGGTATGACAGGGACCGATACTTGACAAAAAACTCCTCTATGTCTATCTTCTTGGGCACTTTTGCAGGTTTACTGGGAGTCTTCTTTTCTACTTTCTTTGAATCTTCTTCTGTTTTCTCTTCCATCTTCACTTCTTGTTTCACTTCCTCCACTCTATCTTCGTTTTTCTCTGATTTTGGTCATTTGTGGAAGAAGGAATATGTTAGCAATTTTCCTTTTTTAACTACTACAGTAATTCTGGAATCCAAAAATTTTTTAATATCACATGTAAAGTTAAAGAATTATGAACTGCGTACAGTAGGGCACCAGGTTTCACGCCTTAAAGGGACTGTGAAAAGTGATGCCAAAGTAGGGGCACTGACCATATGGGAAATAAGCTAATAGGGACAGGCCCCCCCTAGTGTGTTTCCTAATTTAAATACATCCTTAAGTTACCTGAAAGATTGCTATTAACCTGCCACTGAACCTCTGTAGCCAACTCCATGAAGCAGTGAACTCTGGGGGGTGACACAATGTTGCATTTCTTTGCATCTGTATCATAAAATAGGCAGGCCTGGTCTTGAATTTCGGGCCCTGACACACTATTGTCTTCCCGGGTCATCCTATTCAACCACTGTAACAAATAATGCTCAACCACTGGCATAACTGAATTGTACTCGGTTTCAGTTTTTACTGGTCTACCTCCGGCGCCTGGTTCAGAATACTTCTTCACAAGGGCTAGATTGGTGGTTAATATTTGAATGTCCTGTACATCTGCCAATTAAAAAGTATTTTTCCTAAATTTATATTGGTCCATTGATCAATAAAAAATATATTTTCATTGTGCAATTTATCATCATCATCATCATCCGGACCTCCTTTCCCACCCAAGTGCAGGGTGAGGAGTAGCAATGTCCAGACAGCACAAACTTGCCCAAGCCAGATAGGCCACACTTCCATTCACTCATCATTCAAGCCCCCAGAATCCTGGCTCTATTGGATACGCCAAAAACATTCAAAGCATTTTGCAGCTTCACATGGCGTACCCGATTGAGTCAATTCGGATGCTGCCATGCTCACAAGAGGTGCCAAAATCCCTGATCATGCACTTCTTCTCACAAAATTCATCCAGCCAGCTTGATCTCTTGTCAGTTTCCTAGCCTCATCGACTGCCAAACCTCTCTTCCTCACACACTCATCCACCATATCTCTCCACCTTCTCCTTGGCCTACCTCGCCTCCTCCCTCCTTCAAATTCGCTCAGGCATACCTTTTTTACCACTCTATTGTTATCCATTCTTTCCACATGACAATATATCATCTCAGGACACTCTCTTCGATTCTGGTGTCCACCGACTTCCTCACTCCACACCTTTCACGAATCACATTATTTTGTATCCTATCTACCCTCTGTACTCCACATACATTCCTCAGCAGTCCCATCTCCACTGCTCTTACTCTTGACTTTTCATTTTCATGCCACACCATAGTCTCACACCCATATGTTAGAGTTGGTACTAACACTCCCTCATGTAAGCCTCATGCAACTGCAACTCTCAAGCCTCTCTCTTTATCAAGGCCTTCATTGCACCAGCCACTTTTCTTCCTTGTGTCACTCTACTTTCAACTTCTTTTGCACATTTTCCTCTCTTTTCTATCACTGTACCCAAGTATTTGAACTCTCACCTATTCCAGTCTCTCTCCATTCACAGTGATATCATGTTGGGAGTCACCTTCTCTCTCAATAACCATCACTTTATTCTTCTCTACATTTGCTCTCAAGGCACGACACTCACAGATATCAGCAAAACTCTGCACTAGCCTACCAAGTTCTTGCCCGGTACTTGCAAGCAGTACTGCATCATCAGCATACAACAAATTTGAGATATTCCATCCATCACCATTGATTACCAGCTCCATCCCTCTCTCCATTAACCGTGTTTTTACTTCTCGCATCACCCCATCCTTACATATACTGAAAAACCAAGGGGACATCACACAACCTTGTCGCATGCCCACACTGATCATGAACCACTCACTTAGATGTCCATTAACCCTTACACATGCTTTGCTACCATCACAAAAACTCTTGACAGCACCTAACAGCTTACCATCTACACCATACATGCACAAAACTTTCCACAATCCCTCTCTGTCTACTTTGTCATATGCTTTTTCCTGATCCATGAATGCCATTAACACCTTATGGTCCTTCTCACAAGCCTTCTCTGCTATCTGTCTCACTGCAAATACTTGATCCACACATCCTCTGCCACTCCTAAAGCCACCCTGTTCATCACTCACTAGGACTTCTGATATCTCTCTTACTTTATCTATAATAATTCTTCCATATACCTTCCCTACCACACTCAATAAACTTATGCCACGATAATTCTTGCACTCACTTCGCTCACCTTTATTTTTGTACAGGAGTACAATCACAGCCTTTTTCCACTCTGCATCCATGCCTTCTTACATGTCCCCAACAAGCACTTCATTCCACTCTCTCCATTACACTTAAGCATCTCTGCGTACACCCCATCAACTCCAGCTGCTTTCCCATTTTTCAGCCATTTCACAGCGCTCTTCACCTGTGCGAGTGTCCCGTCTCCTGGCACTGCATTCCTTCACTGCACGTCCCCAAAACCATTCATGTTTACACCCGCTCTGCTCTCTCTATTCCCATTCATCAGGCTTTCAAAATATTCTTTCAAACTGGTCCTTACTTCATCTCCATGGGTCAGTAACCTACCATCGGCATCCTTCACACCATCCCATTTCTTTCCGCTTTCATTTCTACATTTCCGCACCTCTTTCCAGAATAACTTCCTATTTTCAGTGTAGTTTGCAATCATTTATCTTCCCAGATCATCATTTACCTCCTTCTTTTTCCTCTTCACTAGTCTCTTTACGTGCTTCTTGCTCTCGATATACCCAGTTCTTATTTCAATTGAACCCCTATCCTGTAACCACTTTAGCCACTTCTTCCTCTTTTCCTCCACTGCTCCCTCAACGTCCTCATCCCACCATGCCATACCCTTCGTTTTTGTTGATATTCTTGCCACACCACACACCACTTTAGCATTCCTAACTAAGCAATCCCTATATGCATTCCACAGGCTGTCCAGATCCAATTAACTCCAGTTCATTGATTCTAACTTGTCCTCTACTTTGGTCCTGTAATCATCTGCCATTTCTTTGATCCTCAGCTTCTCAACTTTCAGTCTTTCTCCTTGACTGTTCCTCTCTCTCTTGATCCACCTCACTCCTCTCAGCTTGATCTTGCATACCATGATCATATGATCTGAAAGACCTCCAAATCGTTCTCTCACAGCCCTCGTATCAGCAACCATTCCCATCATCGACCTCTCGACGAGCACGTAATCAATCGGGCTTCTTTCCACACGAACCCCCTCTCCTCTATACCATGCATATTTATGTGCATCTTTGTGTTTGAAATAAGAATTACAAATGCACAACCTCCTCTCCTGACACATATCCTTTAGTCGATTCCCATAATCATTTTCTCCTGGTACTCCATAACAACCCATTATGTCATCCTCAAAACCAGTGCCTACTCTTCCGGTCATATCCCCCATCACGATCACTTTATAACTCCTGGGCATTTCTCCTACTACTTCACCCAGCTCATCCCAAAACCTGTCTTTCTCTCTCTCACTCCTGTCCTCACACGGTGCATATGCTACAATCACTGCCACTTTCTCCTTCTCAAACTTGACATACATACACCTCGAGCTGACACATTTGTAGTCTCTCATTCCACTCTGCCACACCTCATTTATCAACAAAGCAACTCCATCCTTACATCTTCCTCTCCCATTCATTATCGATCTTACACATTTCACACCCACCCACTCCCCCACTTTGCACCCTTTCATCTTCGTTTCACATAGTGCCATCACAGCATATCTTGCACTCTTGAACACATTCACCACTTCCACCCTCTTGCTCTCCTCATTCACACCTCTCACATTCCACAACTTATATCTGATACTGAATTCTATTTCTTCCTGAAATTTCCGGGGGTGGCAATCATGGAACATGACCTTTATCCAACAGCAGCCTAAAAAAATGATTGGGTTGGGTTAGGTTAGATTAGGTTAAGAATTACATTAACCTAACCTAATCAAACCTAATCATTTTTTTCAACAGCTGCAAGGTAAAGGTTGCACTCTGTGACTAATTGCACAATGAAACTACATTTTTTTCCTGATCACAGACTGACATAGCTTTAGGAAAAATACATTTAAACTGGCCGACTTAAGTACAAGACATCCGAATATTGACTGGCTTCAAGTTCACTCAGCTGTTATCTCATACTACCCACAGTCGACTCTGGCACATTATATATTTTGCATAGCTATTTCAGAGTTACAAGCACCTTTCTACATTTCCGCCACAATTTTATTTTTAACTCGTCATCATACTTGTGTTTTTTCACTCCATTGCGGTGGTAGTCATTTGGCCTTCCCTTTACCGCCAGCTGTTCCAGGTTTACATCGTCTTACAAAATTTCCACTATCACAGGTCCACCTTTGGCTCCACTTGAAGCACAAGATGGCATATTTCTGTCAATTACTAATCAAGAGCGCAGGAGTTTAACACTCAACTTGTGGACACGCTGAAAACGTGCGGGAAAACAGGCCAAACCAGAGTGTTGGCACTGGCGTCACCATGGCAAGAATTCAAAACTTGTGGTGCTGGAGGGCACTCCCCCCCCCCCCACGAATGCACAAACACTGGAATATTTGATGGCTGCCGCAAAAGTTCATTTCGCCAAACCGGATGCGGTGATACTTGGTGCCCAACTGTACTGCACAATGAAATGGACTACACTGAGAACAAGGGGAAATGACAAAAGTGATTGAGTACATGAGAGAGGAAGGTGGGTCATGGAATTAAGCTGACATACAAAGGAGTTTCTTTTCTTAATACCATCACTCACAAGACACAGCATCAGAAATCCATAATAATGCATGCTAAAAATCTCTGTCATCATAAAAGTCTTACCATCATCAAATGAAAGACCTCTCTTAAAGTTTACTAATATTAGGTGGGGGTGCTCAACATCCACTCACTCGATGCACTGCTGCTTTGGGTGTCTCCCCTTTCCTCTCTTCCTTCCTTCCTCTTCCATCTTTCCTTCATTCTTTCCTCTTCCTTCTGCCTACGGGTGACTTTACACTCCCTCTTCTGTCTTTCATTCCTTCAATCTTTCCTCTTTCTTCTGCTTATGGATGACTCTACACTGAGTGACAAGCCAAATGGTTTCCTGTACCAGGAAACCATTCACTAAGCTGGGTGGCAAACATATGACCAAATTATGGCACCTGGTGGTTTGGTGAGTAATTAAAGTGCTCCTATCGGACTGAGCCTGTGTAGGTTAATATCCATGGGGTGGTTGGGGTTTACTGCTCATACATTGCCACACAGGGATGAGTGAGGCTGGTCACTCTCATCTTACATGTCAGGACCAACTTGCCTGGCCCCGGGCTCCTACGCTTCTCATGGAACGACAAGGGATTGGATGATGGATGGACGGACGGATATAAAGTTAATTTCTAACCCACACAGCATGAAAATTTCCCTCTAAGCTGAACAGAATTACCAGGAAGTTGCAAAACTATTGTACAAAGAAAGTCTATCTATCTATCTATTGCCAGACGCCTCAATACCGTTCATGGTGGCCACAAACAAATCGCCTCCACATTGCCCTGTCCCCCGCCATTTCACTGCCCCGCTCCCAACTCACACCCCCGTCTCTCATATACCTCTCCACCCCATCCCTCCATCTCATCCTCGGCCTCCCCCTCCTTCTTCCCCCCTCCACTTCACTCACATACATTCTCTTCGTCAGTCTTTCACCCTCCATCCTCTCCACATGGCCAAACCACCTCAGTGTATTTCTCCTAATGCTTCCTATTACATCCACATCCACACAACGCTCCTTTATATCCTTATTTGTCAGCCTGTCTCTCCATGTGACTCCACAGGCTCCTCTTAAATAACTCATTTCCACTGCTCTCACTCACTATCCTGAAATGGTTAATATCTGCAACTAAAGATGAGAACAGTTAACAAATGATATCAAGACACTTACTGGTACCTTCCTCCTTCTCCCCACTTTCTTCCCCCTCTTCTTCTCCCTCCTTCTTCACTGGCTCTTCTTTCTTTTCCTCTGACTCTCCCTCTTCTTTCTTCTCTTCTGTCTTCTCTTCTTCCTCCTCCTTCTTCTCCTCCTCTTTCTTTTTTTCCTCCTCCCCTTCCTCTTTGCTCTTTGCTGCCGCCTCTTCATTTTTCTCTTCCTGCTCATCCTCGGTATCGCTCTCTACCTCCCTCTGACCCATCCTCATGCTCAGAATGCACTGGACTACCATTGTGTCTTCCGTGTTTGGGGCCTGGAAGATACAGGAATCATCATCATTATGATGATATTCATCATCATCATCATCCTGACCTTTATTTCCCACCTACTGATAAAGTGAGGGGGAAATATATAAACAGTTTTGAATTAAGCTATCAGATGGTCATCTACCATTTGTTGCTGCTATATTCTGATGACTTATTTATTGGAAATCCATGGATCATATTCCCACATACGTAATGGATAAATGTGCATACAGCAGGTTTGACATACATTAGTACATCATCATTAATACTTCATCAAATCAGTACAGCACTAGTTAAAACATGGACAAGGTCAACTGTATCTACTACCGGGACTTTCATGAAGCTTAAGCTATCTATCTAATAATAACATTTAGACATGCCACCAAGGAAAACAGATAAATTGCAAAACAAAAATAATACAATTTTTCAGCCAATTTCCATTTTATGTGGAATTTGTAGTGTGTCTTCAAAACTTATTACAGTATTTCAGTATGAATACCTCTCATGCAACTGCCTGCTTTAGATAAGATCTTTAATAGTATGGGGTTAAAAACATATAGTTAGCATTAACTGCTTCACTATCTGGGGTGTGTCATGCTGAATATAATCATCTGATATTAGAAGGCATACAACAAAATGATGTCAACATACTTTAAGGCTTACAGATCAAAGTTTAATGTTCTTCTTATCCTGGTACCTGAACTCCCTGTATTACAAAGGGATAGGTAAGAATGATGACATGAAAGGGTAGGCTTAATCCAACGAGTCCGGGAATGTCTATCATTTTATTCCTGCACTCTCCAGACAATTTTATTCAGCTTATGGTAGATTCTTTGGCTTGGAGGGTTACATACACCCTTAACAACCCCCTTTAATTTGACAGGCCTTTCCCAAGCTGAATAAAATCATCTGGTAGCAGCAAAAATAAACTAAACAGTAATACTCTTCTTCTTCCTTTAACTTTGGCCAAAATTGCCAATACTCTTCTTACTTTAACTTTGGCCTAAATTGCCACCTCTCTATCTTGAATACAGTTTGATCAAAAAATTTGAATATACAGTACTGAAAGTCACATGTTACACAAGGTATGCATAGCCACACCACTGTCTTATGTGAAATAAGCCACAAAAGGACAAAAATCTGGGCCAAGTTAAGGTGGAATAAGTATAGTCAGCCAGATTCAGTGGGTTAAAGGTCAACAATTTGGGTATGCCTCACCACGTAAATAATGTTGGCCTTGTTTCCGCCACCCTCGTCCATGTCTTGACCCATGTACGCAGCCGCCAGATCTGACACACTCTGAGGGTCCCCACCGGAAGAACCCGTCCCATCACCTTTGTTCTTGTTGATCAGTAGGTGGTCATCATCAGACAGATTGATGTCCAGTTCATCAACATACTTCTTCCTGAGTGTGTTGCGGCCCGAGCGACGTTTGTTAGCATCATCCTCATCCTTCCCACCACCACCACCAGTTTCTGACTCAGAGAAGTCAGATTCTGAGCCCTTCCTCTTCCGCTTCCTCTTGAAGTTTAGCAACAACCTGGTTGAGAGAAGGAAGTTAATAAGAAACCTTATCATTAAGAATGAACTAAAAAATACTCAAAGTAGAAATACAATACTGTATACTATATGGATATACTGTATACTATATGGACAACCTTTATACCTGAGACAACTGAAAAATACCTTCAAATTATTAAAAGTGCACTGGAATTCCTACAACCTCCACTTCAAGATACTCTTTTATTTTTATTCTTTCTTTTCAACAGCACATGCAACTGAGAACTCCTGAACCTGGAATAGAGAACTAACTCACTTGGCAGAAGGTCTCCTTTTAGTGGAGGCAGAACTCTTCACTCGGGGTCTCTTTTCCCCTTTGGTTTTGATGATGGGAGTGGAGGCAGACCCTAGTGGCAGACCAGTGGCTGGGTCAACCTGAAAAATTAAAGATAAAATTTGGAGGACTTTTACTGAATATATATATACCGGAAGAGAGAGAGAGAGGGGGGGGGGGATGTAATGGAAAAAACATTATGAAAATGAGATGACTGGGAATAACTGGAGCAGAGTGGTGGTAAACATGACTGTTTGATAATCCAGCATAAAGAAGAAGAGTTGTTGAAAATTACAATGGCAGAAATGGTATGGGCTTCAGCTGAGGAATGGAAACGTGTGAAAGCTTGTCGAGTACCTTGGTGGGGTCGAGGGGAGTGCCGGGGGGTGCCACGGCCGGATCCATCAGTGCTGCAGGAGGGGCCCCAGTGCCGGTGTCAATTGGTAGGGCTGAACCGTCTGCTGCAGCCGCCGCTGCCGCCGCTTTCTTCCCTCGGGGTTTCTTAGGCGTACTATGGGAATGGTGGTGGACAGTTAATGGTATGGGTACCAGATAAATACCTAGCAAGACAAAATGGAGACGACAGGAACCACAGTGTATAATGAAATGGAAACAGAGGAACTACCTGTTAGAAAGGTAATGGCAGGTACAAAGAAAAGTGGAGAAAGAAAGGAATTAGATGGTATGAAGAGACTGGTGAGGGGGTACCTCTGAGGAAATAAGGTACATTGAATAGTACACAGGGGGAATGAGAGAGAGAGAGAGAGAGAGAGAGAGAGAGAGAGAGAGAGAGAGAGAGAGAGAGAGAGAGAGTATACAGAGACAAAAGAACCTATCTTGTATAAGAACCAGAGATAAAAGAGGAAAAGAACCTACCTTGTATTAGGAAAAAAAGTGAGAGAGAGAACCCAGTTTGTATTTGCAGAGAAGGGGAAAGAGAACCCATTTGGTATTTGGACAGAAGGATGAGAATCTACCTGGTATCAGGAGAGAAAGAGGGGACATAGGACCTAGATGGTATTGGAAGCTGCGAAACGAGAACCGTGCTTGTATTAGAAGAGAATTGCAGGAGAAAAAGAATTATCAGGTATATAGACACGTGGAAAAGATTGGCAAGTAATTAACTTGGAGGACCAAAGAGACTGGCTAGTATAAGAAGAAAAGATGGGAAGCTAAAAAAAATAATAATAATAAAAATAAATAAATAAAAGACATCAAAGAGAATGGGGATGATGGAAATTAAGAAAACAGAAATGGATAGAAACATATACAGTACACCTGTACAGATTCAAAATAATTTAGATCAAAGACAATCTAACGATGTGAGGAAAAATGAGGCTGGACAAATAAATTAAGGGGAAAAAATCAAGATAAACCATAAAAAAACGTGTGGATATCTCTATGTACTGTATCATCATCATCCAGACCTCCTTTCCCACCCTAGAGCAAGGTGAGGAGTAACAATGTCCAGACAGCCCAAATTTGCCCAATCCAATGGGCCACACTTCCATTCACTCATCATTCAAGCCCTTGGAATTCTGGCTCTATCCGATACGTCAAAAACATTCACCACGTTCTGTAGCTCCACATAAACGTATCTGATAGAGGCAATCTATAATATATATATATATATATATATATATATATATATATATATATATATATACACACACACACACACACACACACACACACACAAACACAAAAGAAAAGAAAGTCAAAATACTTGGTGTCAAAAATCCAACTCAAAATTATCTACCGTAATTTGTTCATTTTTGTACTGAATTTCTTGGAACAGTTAGAATACATATAAGTAAAAAAAAAAAAAAAATGGATAGTGAATATGATAAACCCACAAATCTGTTAATTCATGAGGAAATAACTGATGCATAACTGAAAATTAGATTTACTAACTTAATGGTGTAGGCTACTGAAAGTAAAGTACAGAAGGCTAACAAGATGTCAAACACAAATTAGACAGCTTGAAAGAATAAATGAAATATAAACGAATTAGTGACGAAGTGACTATACTACTGTATAGTACTGTTGAAAGATGGTTTTCCCTCATTCTGGGATATGATGTCGGGCATTGGAGAGGAACAGGCATGGATCTGAAGGATTTATAACAATGCAGGATCATCCCAGAGCCGGCCAGACTCACCATCCGGCAGCATCCTTTAGTTTCAATCACTAGGTTCTACCATGCACAGATTATACTCAGTCACCAGTTCCCACACCTCCACTACACACTAGAGCGTGTAATATCCTCCACAAGGTAAACCCCTAACAGATTGCAGTTTAATTCAGAGTATTAAAAAAAAAAAAAAAAAAAAAAAAAAAAAAAAAAAAAAATGAAGACATGTCTCCCATGTTATGCAAGTGTTTGGTTAACTACATGAAAATGTTTTTAATATCATCAATTAACAACTAACAAAGGAAGTGTTGTGCTGTATTATTACACAGTAACCATAATTCTAAATCAACAATCAAATGCATAGAAGACTAAAACAAACAGAATGCAGATCAAGTGTACCAGCATGCAAACATAAAAGCCACAGAAAACTATTATAACACTACAATAGAAATTAACAACAAAATATAAAACTATGTCTGAGTTATTTAAAAAATAAAGAAATGAGCAACCAATAATAAACCTAAGGTGTGTATAAGCCTGGACTGCACAATGCTGGTCTGGGGAGTCTGTGTACAGTGCTAGTGAAGGGAGGAGAGGGGCTTCACTCTGACATTGCAGAGGCAGAACGAATACTATGACTGTGACCAGGTAGCTAGTACTCTTGAGAAATTTGGAACAGTATAATATGCAGAATGTAACTGCTGACAGTATTTATATCAATAAGGATTGAATACCTGGAATATGCAAGTGTTGCCATACAGTACTGCCATATCTTATGGACAGTACAGTATTTCCCACTTCACCCATAGGAAACTGCCCTGAATTGTAGCAACTGCAGATGTTCTTCAGAAAGTTTCCACTTTCTGGGTGTAAACAGGCAATACATCCTTGTTAAACCAATAACATCAAATGCATCCTATGACATGACTTCCAAACTTCAAAATTTCTCGATGGTCAGCAGAAAGAATTGGGTAACACCCTCAGTCCTACCTTTTCTTTGATTTTGGGGGAGTCTTGGCTGGCTGGGCTGTGGAAGGCAGTCTGAGGAGGGAGCAGGGGTGCTGTGGTTACATAGTACAGGGTGTGTTGCCTACGTGTACAGTGGGGGTGTGGCTTACAATGAATACAGCAGTTTGAGGTAAACCACAATAATTCAAACTAGGTGTCAGTGCTACAATGTTTTTAACCCTGTGTAACACCAAGATCAGATCACTGCATAAAACAAGACCATTTACCATTTAAAAACCTTTAAAATTTATGAATCTGTCTAAGAAAAATTTGTGAAAGAAGTGAAAGCTGCATTAGCATCTTATATCTACTGCAATTAATAGTTTTGAATAGAGTATAGCATTGCCAAGACTTCTGCAATCATGTGGCTTGTACCAAAACTTGAATAAATTTTGCAGACTATCTTGCTATCAATGATGTGATTACAAAAATGATAATTTAGGGCCTGACAGCCCTGTACCAGCCATACAGTCTCTCAGCAAGCAGATCAACCTAATGGCCGTTGGATCCTGTCAGTCTTGTTAAACCAAAATAGTGAAGCATCACTTGGGAAACAATGTGACACACTGGTTCAAGAATACAAGGGTAACACCACACTGCTGTTAACTATCATACTGCTGCAACCACACTGGTATATTTCCTACACCATCTGAATCTGGGGAGATCTTTTTAATTAGCTATTTCTATTTCTTGAGAATTTCTATTCAACTTAAGAAGGGCCTTTATTATGAAAATGTGAATGAGGGCTATATCTAACAAATCCAGTTTGAGAAATATACCCTAAATAGAATAAAATTATCTGGATATCAAGAATAAAATAGTCACTACATTAAAGCAATTAATTACGACCAGTGACTATTAGTCTACAAATGGAAATGATCAGTGAGGGGAAAAAGGAAATTATTCCCTCTCCTTGAACAGTAAAAATTTACAGTACCAATTTCTCGGTTTAATTCAGAAATATAAATACTGTATGTAAACTTGTTACAAAAATTAGTTTGCGTAATTAGAAC
>NC_137038.1:3972500-4017500 GCF_032717465.1 Coenobita brevimanus
GTAAAGGGGGTGACGAGAGAGAAAGAGGGGTAGAGGAGTAGGTAGCAAGGGAGGGGAAGGGGGAGTGGAAGAGGGGGAGGGGAGGGGAAGAGGGGAGAGGGAGCCAGTGTCATCGCCCTCCACTCCACTTACAAAACACTCCCTCTACAACACTACCAACCCCACCACACTGACTACATTACATTCATTGTTTATTCATTTTATTCACTTCTACTATTCATTAACAACACTGCAACACTAATAATTCTAAATTTCCAACACATTCACTTACAACACTACCAACCCCCACCACACTGATTCTACACACTGCATTCACTATTCATTTCCACTATTCACACTACAACACATGTCATTCATTCTTAACTCTCAACATCCATTCACTTACATTATCAACTCCCACCTCACTGACTCTACATACAGTATTTCATTTACATCACATTCAACACACTACTACATTCTTCCATACACAACTACATTCACTCATTCACAACTCCGTCCTACAATACTACACCAATCATTCACTTACACTACCAACTCCCTCCACAAATGACTATACAATTCACTTCTCATTCAGTACTACAAGACATTTTTTTTATTTTCTTTACAGCTACATTCATTTACCCACAACACCACAACATTCCCCAGCTCAACATTCATCCAATCCAACCCCTTCTGAACATTCTCAACATATCGCCCCAACACTGCCACACATTCACCCAATCATTCACAACTTTAAACATCATTCATTAATAACTCATTCTACAATATTACCAATCAACAAACTACCTCTACATTCAAAGCACAACACTACTACACACCTGTTTTCATTCACAACTCATTCAAAACTACATTCACAACCTTCCCTCTGCAACACCACAAAACACACTACCTAAACACCCTATTCACAACTTCTTCAGCAGTACACATTCATTCATAACACTCCTTCACAGCCTCTCTGTATACATAATTCAAAACAACACTCACAATTCACTATCACTTCAACACTTTATACATAATTCACAACAAAATACACTCACAACTCACTATAATACACTAATCACAATACTCCCTTAACTTCGCTCACAACTTACCTACTATTCACTAACCACCACCACTCAATTACTTAAGACATTTAAAATTCATGCATCACCACTTACTCTTATGTATCAGCACAGTAAAACGAAGGGAAGACTATATCCGAAACTAAAATAAACCACTATACTCAACACTCATCTCACTGCTGCACCACTCACTATAACCTTCACTCTTCCGACACCATAATTCATTCACAACTCCTCTGACAACACAACCATCTTCATTCACTACCACAACACAACTAATTTTCACTACAATTCATTCCTCTCCACCTCACAACCCTCCTCATGCACAAGACACATTCACTACGGCACAATATTCATTCACAACACAAACCACACGCACAGTACAAGCAATCAATACAACACCACCATCTACAAATACGTTCAAAATATGTCAACTATTCATTACATCATAAATATTCACAACTACAACCCCCTGGATTCACTCACCACATCTGCAATATTCACAATAAATTTACAGCAATGCTCGCACATTCATTTTCACACCCACATACACCCACACACCCAGCCTAATATGCACGCAGGAAGATTGTGTGTGTGTGTGTGTGTGTGTGTGTGTGTGTGTGTGTGTGTGTGTGTGTGTGTGTGTGTGTGTGTGTGTGTGTGTGTGTGTGCTTTATTCAATGTCTACATAATATACTGAAAACATGTGCACCTCAGCTACGTGCGACTGCGCGTGTGTACCTGTTGGGTGCGTGCGTACGTGGCTCCGCTATGTGCGTATGCGTGTCTCAGCTGCTATGTGCGTGTGACTCAGCGGGCTGTGTGCGTTTACGCCGTGTGCGTGTGACGTCAGCCCACGTGGTGACGTCACGAATGAACGCAATGGAAATTCTTGCTGACTGGTTCCCTCCCAACCTCTCCCCCCGTCACCTTTCCTCTCCCTCCTTCCTCCTCCCACCGCCATCCACCTCTACTTTCCCTCCTCCCTCCCTCACCCCCTTCAGCTCCACACACCCTCCCCCTCCCCCTCCTCCCCCCACCCTCCCTCCCTTCAGCACGACACTTCCTCTTTCCTCCTCCCTCCCTCCCTTCAGCTCCACACTTCCTCTCTCCTCCTCCTCCCTCCTTTCTCCCCCTCCCCCTCGATTTCCGTTCTCCCCTTTCCCTTCCCTCCCTCCATCTCTCCCTCCTCTTTTCTACTCCCTCTCCCGTGTCACCTCTGCTGCCTGCTTTCTCTCACCTTCACCTCTGCTTTTCCTCCTCCTCCCCTTCATTCCTGTTCTGCTCTCCGTCCTTCGTCCTTCGCCTTCCCTCCCTCCTACCTCCACTTTCCCTTCTTCTTTCCACTTCTGCTCTCCTTCCTCTTTCCCTCCCTCCCTCCCTCCATCTCTTCCCTTATTTTCATCTCTATCCCTCCTTTTTCCTTCCTCTACTGCCTTCCCTTTTCAACATGTACCCTCCCTTCTTTTTACTTCCATGTTTTCCATTCTCTCCCTACATTCTTATATTCATCTGTCTTCCTTTTTTGCTGTTAATTTTCCTCCTCCACATCTCTTCTATATTCTTTTCAAACCCTTCCCTTCGACAAATCATTCCCTTTCCTTACTCTCCATCTTTCAGTCTATAATTCCCTGTTTCTTATCGTTATCTTTACGTTTTCCTTATGTTCTGACTCAAACTCATTTTTCGCTTTTCCTACGTTCATCTCTCCTTCTATCCCCACATCCGTATCAATTTCCTTCACCTCCTTAGTCTTCTATCCACCCATACTTCCTTACAGTCTTGCTACTATTTCTCACACTCATCCATACTTTCATTCTCAGTCCTGCTCACTATCATCATCCATCCTTTCATTCTGACAGTCTTGGTATCATTTCTCACTATCGTCAACCATCCTTTCATTCTTAGTCTTGCTACTATTCCTCACTATCATTCTTAACTTGATCTTCCTTCCTCCTATAACTTTACCTTCACACAAACTCCTACTCGATGTTGGTATATTTTTATCATTCACGGATATATTTTGCATTTATTATTATTATTATTATTATTATTATTATTATTATTGCAAGTCAGGCGATTTTGTTTAGCATAAGATGGTTCCTTAGTGATTATGGGATACTATTTAGTTTGAGAAATCTCTAAACTGAATAAAATCGTCGGTTAATAATAATAATAATAATAATAATAATAATAAAGAAATAAAGTCATGTCCTTTCCACAGCTTCTTTCCCTCTCTTCCACCACCCCTCACTTTCTTTCATTTCTCTCCTCTCTCTCCCATCAAGCCCTCCTCTTTCATCAATGTCTCCCTCCCTCCATATATCCTCCTCTCCTCTCAATCTCCCTCCCTCCATATATCCCCCTTCTCTCCTCAATCTCCCTCCCTCCATATATCCCTCTTCTCTCCTCAATCTCCCTCCCTCCATATATCCCTCTTCTCTCCTCAATCTCCCTCCCTCCATATATCCCCCTTCTCTCCTCAATCTCCCTCCCTCCATACATCCCTCTTCTCTCCTCAATCTCCCTCCCTCCATATATCCCCCTTCTCTCCTCAATCTCCCTCCCTCCATATATCCCTCTTCTCTCCTCAATCTCCCTCCCTCCATATATCCCTCTTCTCTCCTCAATCTCCCTCCCTCCATATATCCCTCTTCTCTCCTCAATCTCCCTCCCTCCATATATCCCTCTTCTCTCCTCAATCTCCCTCCCTCCATATATCCCCCTTCTCTCCTCAATCTCCCTCCCTCCATATATCCCCCTTCTCTCCTCAATCTCCCTCCCTCCATATAAGGCTCTTCTCTCCTCTCAATCTTTCCCTCCATATCCCTCCTCTCTCCTCAATCTCCCTCCCTCCATATATCCTTCTCCTCTCCTCTCAATCTCCCTCCCTCCATACATCCCTCTTCTCTCCTCAATCTCCCTCTTCTCTCCTTAATCTCTCCCTCCCTCTATTTATCCTCCCTCTCTCCCCAATCCCCCTCCCTCCCCTACACGTCTTATATTTCGCGTACTAATTTAGACTTATTTTCCATTCACTTCTATTTCTGGATATCTATTTGGGGAGAAGGGGGGAGGAAGGTAATAGAGGGAGGGGAGGGAGAAAGTAGGAGAGGGGGTAACAAGGGAGGAAGGGAGGGAGGAAAAGAGGAAGGTTAATAACGGTGGTGGTGGTGAGAGAGAGAGAGAGAGAGAGAGAGAGAGAGAGAGAGAGAGAGAGAGAGAGAGAGAGAGAGAGAGAGAGAGAGAGAGAGAGAGAGAGAGAGAGAGAGAATGTGTGTGTGTGTGTGTGTGTGTGTGTGTAGAACCCGTTACTTAAACCTACTTCTCACCATCTCAACATTCTTAAGACCAACAACAACAGCAACAACAACAGCAACAACAACAAGCACCGGGATGAAATAAAACATAGAAAACCATACACATAAAAAAACAAACAAAACATATCCACTGAAATATGATGAGTTGGTGAAAGAACAGGAAATGAAAAAAGGAGGAAGGAGAGGAGAAGAGGGCAGGAAATGAAGGAGGAGGAAGAAGAGGAAGAGGACAGGAAACGATGGAGGAGGAAGAAGATAAGAGGAAGAGGAGGACAGGAAATAAAAGAAAATGAAGAAGCAGGAGAGGATTTGAGCAGAGGAAATGATAAAAAAAAAAAAAAACAGTAGGAAGACAGAAGATGATGAGAAAAGATGGAGAGAGAGAGAGAGAGAGAGAGAGAGAGAGAGAGGAAAGGGATGTGACGGTAAGGGAGAGAAAAGACAGTAGGGGGGAAGAGGAGGATAGCAAGAGACGAGCAGATGAGTGTAGAGGAGGAGGGCAGGAGGGAGGAAAGAGAGGAAGATGTGGAGCGGGAGGGAGACAGGTGGGGTGGGAGGAAAGGGAGCGAGATCAGAGAATAGAAGTAGAGAGGCAGGAGGGTGGGGAGAGAGGAGGTGCGGTGAGTAGGGAGAGGAGAAACGGGGTGAGGGGAGGGGAGAGACCGAGAGGGGAGGAAAGGTGGAGGGGAGTGTGGAGGGAGGGAGGGATGAAGAGAGCGGAGGAATGGAGGGGTAGAAGGGGGAGAGGAAAAGAGGGGTGAAGTGAGGAGGGGAGGGGAGGGGTAGGGGGTGGGGTGTTTGGGGGGGAGGCTAGACCAGTTCCACGCGACACACTGACCCTCGCCAGGTGTGTTACCCCCCCTTCCCCTCCCCCCTAACACCTTGCCCCTCCCCACCCTAAAACTGGCGAGAGAGAGAGAGAGAGAGAGAGAGAGAGAGAGAGAGAGAGAGAGAGAGAGAGAGAGAATCAGGAAAAGGGAAGAGGGAAAACAAAACACGCACGGTATATAAAGAACAACAGAAGAGGAGATAAAAGGAGAGATAAAGGGAGGGAAGGTAGAGGTTTGACGGCAGGGAGGAAGGGAGTAAAGAGAAGCGGAAGGGCGGAGAGGAAGGAGGGAGAGAGGGAGGGAAGCAATCAGGAAGGATGGAGGAAGGGAGGAAGGATGGAGGAAGGGAGGAAGGGAAGAGGAAAGGAAGGAGAGAGGGAGAGAGAGGGAAGCAATCAGGGAGTGAAGGAGAAAGGGAGAATACGAAGATGGAGGGAGGAACAGGAAGAGAAGGGAGGAATGGAAGAGGAAGGGAGATGAGGGAGGAAAGAAAGAGGTTGAAGAGGAGGGTAAGAGGAAAACATGAGGAAGAAGGTGAGAAAGGGGGAGGGGGGATAACGAAAGAAAGAAAAGGACGGAGAGATAAGGGAAGAGAAAGGAGGGAGGGAGAAAAGAGGAACAGAGGCTGAGGAGGAGGGAAATGAAGGAGGCATAATTAAGGAGATAGAAGGGGGGGGGAGAGAGGAGGAAGAGAGGAAAGAAGGAAGGAGAGGTAACGGAACAGAAGGACGGAGAGGGAAAGAGAACGGAGAAAGAAACGGAGAGCACGACGAGGAGAGAAAGGGAGAGAAGAAATAACGCTAGATAGATAGAGGGAGGAAAGGAGGAGAGGAAAGATGGCCGGAGAAGGGAGAAGGAGGAGGGAAAAAATCGAAGAAGCGAGAGTGAAAGATGAAGAGTGACGGAAGGAGGGATGGAAATGTAACACGTGAGGGAGAAAAAGGAAGGGAAGGAAGGGGGAATAAAGATGGAAAGAGGGAGAGGAGGAGGAAAGATGGAAGATGGATGGAGCAAGGACAGAAGAGATGGAGAGAGAGGGGTGAGAAGATGGTAAATATGGAAGGAGAGAGAAAGGGAAGGACAGATGAAAAGGGAAAGGGAGGAAAGAAGGGAAAGCAAGGGGGAAGGAAAGATAGAAGAGCGAGGAAGAGGAGAAGAGCGAGGAAGAGGAGAAGAGAGGAGAGGAGAGGAGAGGAGAGAAGGAAGGAAGGAGGGGAGGATAATGGAAGGATTGAGTGAAGGAGGGACAGAAGGACCATGAAAGGAAGCGATCAGGATGAGAGGGTAAGAGGGAATGGAGGGGAGGAGAAAGGAAAGAGGAAGCGATAGAACCTAAAGGACTGGAGAGAGAGAGAGAGAGAGAGAGAGAGAGAGAGAGAGAGAGAGAGAGAGAGAGAGAGTGTGTGTGTGTGTGTGTTCATCATCATCATTACCATCAAGAGCTTTTTCAACCTACCTACTGGCTTTGTTTGGGGGAAGGGAAGTGGGAAGGATAATTCTGAAGAAAGGAAAGGAAAGGAGACAAAAAATAAATAAATAAAAACAGATATGAGAGAACTGAAAGGTAATGAGAGGAAATGAGGGAGGATAAAGACAAAAGGATAAAGACACTGGATTGAAAATTGAGGATACAATAATGAAGCAAAATGAGGAAATAAAGAAAAAAAATCACAAGAAAGGAAGAGATCGCAAGAGAGAAAGAAGTGAGGAAAATGAGGAAATAAAGGGAGAGAGTCGAGAAAGGCGGAGGAAAAGATAAATGAGTCAAATTAGGACAATGGAGGGAGGCAGGGACGGAGGAAAGGAAAAATGGTGAGCGTGGAGAAGGAGAGGAATGAGGGAGGAGGAATGGGAAGGAGAGAGAGGAGAGGAGAGAATAATGGATGCCAGAGAATGGGATGAGATGATACGAGAAAATGGTGCGAGAGGAGGCAAGGGAAAGGAGGGAGAGGAGAGGAGGGGAGAGGAGGAGAGGTGAGGAAAATAAGAAAAGAAAGGAAGGTTATAAGGCAACGAAACTCTGGACGACGGTGAGCTGAAGAAAAGGATGAAAGAGGAAATAAAAAGTACAATAAGAAAGGAAAACAGAAGCGACTGAAAGCATGATACGACGAATGAGGAGAGGAGAGCAAAATGTGAAGATCAAGAAGAGAGAAGAGCGAAAAAAAAGAGGAAAGAGGAATACAGGGAAGAGAAATACACGACACTACAGGGAAAAAGAGAGGAGTGAAATAGGAGGGGAAAGAGAGTATGGGAAAGGACACAGGAACAGAAGAAAACGGAAAGAAAACAAAGAGAGGGTAGACTAGGCGAGAGAAAATAATACGAAAATGGAAGATGCATGGAAGGAAGAAACTACGGAAGTGAAAGAAAAAAAGGAGGTACCAACTGAGAGAACGATTTGAGAGACGGAGAAGAGAGGCAGGATGAGAGCGGAGGGGAAAATACGAGGGAGAGAGAGGAGAGGAGAGAAGAGATGAGGAGAGGGGAAAGGAGATGAAATGAGATATGAGGCGGTGAGGGGAAAGGAGGAAAGTGGAAGGGAAAATGGCGAGAGGAGAGGAGAGAGGCGGAGAGAGGGAGAGAGATGGCGAGATAAAGAGAACTGAGAGAAAGGAAAAGAGAGGAGACAGAAAGAGAGAGAGAGGGAGAGAGAGGAGGGAGGGAGGTAATGTGACTCACTCTATTGATCACAATTAAAACTCTTGATGCGTCTGACCCGCCACCACAATCAACCACAACCAAAATCTACCACAATCACAACCACAATCCAATCAATCAACCACAATCCAATTAACAACCAATACCTAGCACAAAAACAACCGCCATCCTACGAAGTCATAAATATCAGTCAATCACAATCCAATCAATCACAACCACAATCCAATCTACCAGTCCACCATCTTCCTTTCGGGGGAATAGTGAAGTAGTTGAGAGATATCTGTATTGCATGGTAGTTGTGCCGCCCTATTTTATCAGTGCCACCACATGAAGGAGTCCCTCTAACCGGTACAGCGTGAACATAACTCCAAGCACATGAAAGGACATACAACCAGCACCTTGTTTAAATGACCGCCACGGCTAGATTCAGAACACAAACGGATCAGGAGACAAACACGCTGCCACTAACCCACCCTGGCTCCGTTACAATCACAAATACAAACTAATCCTATATTCTCACCATCACAATCAAAAATCCCAATAATCCTACATCACTTACAACCACTAGTACATTAAAATCACCCAAAAAATCGCAAATAAACAATAATCACATCCGTCGCCACAACCAAAATCACGAATCACCATCACCCTTCTCTACCACGATCACCATCACCCATCTCTACCACAATCACCATCACCCATCTCTACCACAATCACCATCACCCATCTCTACCACAATCACCATCACCCATCTCTACCACAATCACCATCACCCATCTCTACCACCATCACCATCACCAATCTCTACCACCATCACCATCACCAATCTCTACCACCATCACCATCACCAATCTCTACCACCATCACCATCACCAATCTCTACCACAATCACCATCACCAATCTCTATACCACAATCACCATCACCAATCTCTCCCACCATCACCATCACCAATCTCTACCACAATCACCATCACCAATCTCTACCACAATCACCATCACCAATCTCTACCACAATCACCACAAACCTACCAGTCACTTTCACCAACGCAGACCTAATTAAATATAAGGCTGCACTTTCTTTCCCTACTACCACAATAAACCTCAAATAAGAACTACCAACGTTATCCTGTTACTACCACAATCCACCACAACCACCGACCTCTACTACCATTCACAACCGCTACCATAATTCACCATTACCACAATCACCTACCACCACAACCACAATCTAGTACTATACTACCAATATTCACAACCATAACTCGTCACTACCACCATTCACCACCACAACCACCATCCACCACCACAATTCAATCAATCAACTCCTGCTACCACCATCCACCCTACCATAACCACAACTCCCACTACCACCATCCACCCTACCATAACCACAACTCCCACTACCACCATCATCATCAATCCACCACAACCACCATTCACTACCACAATTCACAACCACAATTAACTGATTCCTCCATCCACCACTACCAGCATAATTCACAACCACAATCCACTCCACCTAACACCACCTACCACTTACACAACCACAATACCACAATCCCCCACCACCACAATCCTACCTCACCACCACCATCCACCACCACTCCTGACACAAAGAAACAATAAGCCTCAAGAATGGATGGTGGTAATTGTGGTTATTGCGGTGGTGGTGGAATTAGGGAATGTTGGTAGATACAGCACAGGTGATGGTGGTAGGTGAAGATTGTGGTAATAGTGATGATTGTTGCAGTAGAGCTTAAGAAAATGGAAGACTATAATGGCGATGAAGATGGCGGTAGTTGTTGTGAGGATGGTGATGGTAGGTGAAGGTAGTGATAGTAGTAGCAGGTGAAAATGATGAAGATTGTGGTAGTTGTGGTGGTGGTGATGGTAGGTGAAGGTAGTGATGGTGATGATGGGGATAGCAGGTGAAAGTGATGGTGATGAAGATTGTGGTAGTTGTGGTGGTGGTGATGGTAAAAGATACAGTAGTAATGGTGATGAGAGGTGAAGATGATGGTGACGAAGATTGTGGTAGTTGTGGTGGTCGTGATGGTAGAAGATACAGTAGTGATGGTGATGACAGGTGAAGGTGATGATGAAGAAGTGTGATAGTTGTGGTGGTGGTGATGGTAGGTGATAGTGATGGTGATAGCAGGTGAAGGTGATGAAGACTGGTAGTTATGGTGGTGGTGATGGTAGGTGAAGATAGTGATGACGGTGATAGCAGGTGAAGGAGATGAAGACTGGTAGTTGTGGTGGTGGTGATGGTAGGTGAAGGTAGTGATGGTGATGATGGGGATAGCAGGTGAAGGTGATGGTGTTGAAGATTGTGGTAGTTGTGGTGGTGGTGATGGTAGGTGAAGGCAGTGATGGTCATGATGGTGATGGCACGTGAAGGTGATGAAGATTGTGGTAGTTGTGGTGGCGGTAACGGTAGGCGAAGGTAGTGATGGTGATGGTGGGGATAGCAGGGGAAGGTAATGGTGATGAGGACTGTGGTAGTTGTAGTGGTGGCGATGGTACGTGAAGGCAGTGATGATGATGATGGTGAGGTGAAGGTGATGATGATGAAGAGTGTGACAGTTGTGGTGGTGGTGATGGTAGGTGAAGATAGTGATGGTGATGATGGGGATAGCAGGTGAAGGTGATGAAGACTGGTAGTTGTGGTGGTGGTGATGGTAGGTGAAGATAGTGATGATGGGGATAGCAGGTGAGTGTGATGGTGATGAATATTGTGGTAGGTGTGGTGGTGGTGATGGTAGGTGCAAGCAGTGATGATAGTGACAAGTGAAGGTGATGATGTTTGTGATAGGTTAAAAAGGTGATAGTCATGAAGATAGCTGTAATAAGAAAAGATGATGTAGAAGTAGTCATGATGGTGGTGGTGGTGGTGGTGGTGGTGACAGGTATGATAATGGAGATTGATAATGGTAATAATGGTGGTGGCGGCGGCGAGGAATGGTTATGATTAGTAGGTGAGTCAATAAAGAGTGGTAATGATGGTGGCTGGGGTGACAAAAGATGGTGATGATGATGATGGACCTCAATGGTAATACTGACTGTAGATATACTGAGATGTGGTGGTGGTGGTGGTAGTAGTAGTAGTAAAAGTGGCAGATGTGACGAAAGGTGACTCAAAATAATCATAATGTTGGTAGTTGTACTGAAATTAAGATGGTGGTAGTTGTGATGGTTAAAATGGTAATTGCAATAATAGTAATGTTGGTAGATGTGTCCATAGCCAAAATTGTGGTAGTAGTTATATGCTGGTAGTTGTGGTGAAGAAATAGTGATGAAAGAATGATATTGGTGAGAAAATAAAAGTGAAATGTTGGTAGTTGTGGTAAATGGTTAAGATAGTGGTAGATGTTGATGAATGGTGGTAGTAGTGGTGGTGAAGATGGTGCTAAATAATTGTGGTAGTTTTCATGACGGCAGCTGCGGTAGTGTGTTGCTTAAGGTGAAGGTGGTAGTTGAGGTGGTGGTAATTGTGGTAGTTGAGCTAGTGGTAATTGTGGTAGTTTCAGTAATTGCAGTAACTGGGAGGCGATGCTAATGATGGTGGTAAGTGTGGTAATTGTGGTAGTTGTGGTAATTACGGTAACTGGGTAGCCGTGGGTGTGATGAACCCAGTAGTACCTGCGGAAGATGGTGGTAGTTATGGTGGTAATTGTGGTAGCTGTGGTGGTGATTGTGGCAGCTGCGGTGATTGTGGTAGTTGTGGTGGTGACTTATAGCTGAAATAACCGTGGTAAATGATGGTAGCTGGTGTCTGAGAGTAGTGGTAGTTGTGGTGGTTGTGTAATAGAAATAGCTGTGGTAGATGATGGTAGTTGTAGTAGTTATGAGTTTTAGTGGTGATACCCGTAGTTGTGGCAGTGATGGTGGTGATAGTAATTATTGATGGTTGTGGTAGCTATGATGGAGAGAAGATAAAAGTAGAGACAGGTAAAGGCCTTAATGTGAAATGTTGTGAATTATTTTAACATGAGGGAAATATGAAACAAAACTAAAGAGTATGAGAAAGAAGGACAGTATGGCGTTTGGGACGGACTGAGAAATAAAAGGGAAGCGACACACAACACTGGGAGAGGACTGGCAGTGGACTTTTGCATCTGCCTGTACATGTGATAAGTGTTGGTGATGATGATGGTGAAAGTGACAGGTGCAAGTAGAAGATAGTACAAAAGACGACTGTTGAAAATTATGATAACGATGATACCTGGTGAGAGAGAGAGAGAGAGAGAGAGAGAGAGAGAGAGAGAATAATGGTGACAATGCATGTGATAGTAATGACAGCAGAAATCAGACGTATTAAACACACACACACACACACACACACACACACACACACACACACACACACACACACACACACACACACACTAATCAAATATTCAATGCTCTGGGAGACAATTCCAGTTTGAACTAGTGTTGTTAAGTCAGAAGGCTATCAACGCCAGACCACAACAATCCTCCTCCACCACCACCACTACACACTCCATCCCCTTATATGTCCATTCCCCCATCTCAAAGCACACCTAACCCCTCCGTAGCCCCCCCCCCTCTCCTCTTCATGCATCCACGTCCACATACACACCTCTTCCCCTACAAGTCCCCCTCCACACACCTCTTCCCCTCATGGCCATCTCTTCCCCACACCCCCACATAGTCTATACACCCCTTTCCCAACATAACCACCCCTACCCCCACACATACACCTCTTCCACTGCATATCCACCCGTACCCCCACATATACACCTCTTCCCCTACATGTTCACCCCTTTCCCTACGCCCCCACACATACACCTCTTCCCCTACCTGTCCACCCTTTCCCCACCCCCACCTCCACACCTTTATCCCATTTACGTTTTCTTTCCTTAACTCACTTTACTACGATGGTCTTATGTAATTCTAGTTTCCTCAAAATGGTTTTATTCACCTTTGGGAAGACCTCCTGAAGTTAAAGGATAAGTGGGGGGGGGGAGAGAGAGAGAGAGAGAGAGAGAGAGAGAGAGAGAGAGAGAGAGAGAGAGAGAGAGACTCAAATATGGTTGCTTCAATGGTTGTATAATAGTTTCAACCATTTCAGCACCAGGACTCTCTCTCTCTTTCCCTCTCTCTCTCTCACACACACACACACACACACACACTCTACCAGGGGGGTTTCTGAGGCTGAATAAAATCGTCTGGAAGAGTAAAATGGGCGTCATCTCGGTGAAGGGATTAAGTGTTTGATAGTAAAGTTTTGGTGGTGAGTGAGAAGAGAAAGTAAGAATGAAAAAGGGTCTGAGAAAGTAAGTTATGGGAGAATGCGAAATATGAGATGACGTAAGCATGAGAAAAGTGTGATATGGCAAGGATGAGAAAGGGTGAGTATGATAAAAGGTGAGTATGAGAAACGGTGAGTATGTGAAAAGATGAGTGAGAAAAGGTGAGTATGTGAAAAGGAGAGTATGAGAAAAGGTGAGTATGTGAAAAGGAGAGTATGAGAAAAGGTGAGTATGAGAAAAGGTGAGTATGAGAAAAGGTGAGTATGAGAAAAGGTAAGTATGTGAAAAGGTGAGTATGTGATAGTGATTGAGAAAGGGTGAGTATAAGAGTAGGGGGATCTATGAGAAGATGTGTATGAGAAAAGGTAAGAATGAGAGGTAGGTATGGGAAAAGGTGTACAGGAGTATGGCAAAGTATGCGAAACGTGGACACAATGGTGATGCTAATGGTGGCAGAGAGGACAGAGGGAGTGGTAATGACTATGTTGGTGGTAATGACAGGTAATTGTGGTGATATATAAGTATGTAACATGGGAAGTAAAATGGTATGAAATGAGGAAGGAAAATGTGGAGGTGGTGGTGGTGGTGATGGTGATGACGAGGAGAAGGACGACGATGATGAATACGGCAGATGACAGAAGAAAACGGATTATAAATGATAAACAAGGACGGCAGTGATGATGATGATGATAGTTGTGATGAAGACAGTTAAAATAAACAAGGCTAAATGACAGAGAAAATAAAATGGCAAAAAGTAACATTAACATAGCGTGAATGTGTGATGATGATAATGGTGATGGCCAGTGAAAGAACCAAAGACAGCAATAAACCAAATAATAATAATAATAATAATAATAATAACAATTAAAATAAGGCCAAAGGTTACTGTGTGTGACGGCAGTGATGATGTGTGGTGAATGTGGTGGTGAAAGTAATGAGGCTATACACATTAAAGAAGAAGAAAAAAAAAATTGGCAACGCAACGCTACGCTGTAGCAACCCTCCACCTGACCAAGCACATACCCCCCACCTCCCTGCACCAAAGGCATAACGGCTCTCACCCCCCCAAATCTATTCTTTTTAAAGGTGGGCGTAAGGAGAACGCCTTGAGGACACATAACCTAGGCCCTTCAGATGCCTTGCGCAGGTCGCATTGAAATCGCTAGATTTTTTTTTTTTAATTTAAAAAAAAAATAAGACCCAGGATTCCATCTATCAAAAGGCACCAGCTCACATTAAGACACACAACTATGTGAAATTTCATGACATTATAATGAATACTTTGAGTTCTGGCCCGGAAACGAAATCTCTACGTCCGGCCAGCCGCCCAACTCTACGAACGGACACCTATTGATCCCAGTGATAACACCACCATCCTCTGACTTTGCCACGTGGAGGGTAAGAAAACCAAATTCTATGGTGATCAGGGATTAGTGGTGGTGATGAAGTATGTGATGGTGGTGATGACAGGTGGAGGCAGAGATGGAGACTCATAAAGCTAAACAGAAATAGCCTAAAATATAACAAAAGGTATGTTTAATGTTTGTGATGAAAATGTTTGTTGCTGATGGTGGTGGTGGTGGTGGTGATAAAGGTGATGAGTGATGACGTTAGAGGCACATGACATACGCAAAACAAATTCAAATTATGCGTTGAAGAGAATGTGTGGTGATGCTGGTGATCAAAATAAGTGATGAATTGTGGTGAAAGTCATATGGCAGAAAACACAAGACATTCAAAGTATCTAAGTGTTGGTGATGATGGTGATGAAGTTTGTGGTGATAACTGACAGTGAAAGTGATAAGCCATATAATACAAAACAAAGCAAACTTAATGTGCATAGTGTTTGTGATGAGAATGTGATGATGATGGTGATGAAGTTTGTGGTGATGACTGATGGCTAAACTTATGAAGCATTAAAAGACAAAAATATTCCAAGTATATAATAATGTTGCTGAGGAGAATGTGTGATGACGATGCTGATGGTAATGAAGTTTGTGGTGATGACTGATGGCGAGTGTGACGAGGCAGCTAACACAAAATAAGACTTCAAAATGTATAGGTGGTGATGAGAATGTGGTGGTGGTGGTGAAGATAGTGGTGAGGGAGGTAGGGCTGGCAGTAAGGCTGGAAGTATTGATCTTGTGGGTCGGGGCGGCGGCAGCAAGCTGATGGGACCCTCTCCTCCTCTTCTCTCTCTCTCTCTCCCTCTCTCTCTCATCCAAATCTTTCTTCACTGCTCCTTCATCCTATCCCATTTTCCTTTACCTGTTCCTTTACTCCTCCTTTATCTGTCCTACAAGTCCTTTCCTGCTCCTTCATCTTATCCATTCTCCTTCACCTGTTCCTTCCTTTCCATCTTCCCCCTCCTTCCTTCTCCTATTCTTCCTTCACTCATCCTATATACTTTCTTCACTGATCCTTTTCCCTACGCATTTTTTTTTTTTAATATCTTCCCCCCCCCCTCTTTTCCTTCAGAGTTCCTATCATCCTGCCCATTCTCCTTCACCTGTTCCCTTCCCTCTTCCTCCTACCGTTCCTTCATCTATCCTTCGACCTTCCTTCGTCTACCCTACTCATTCATCCTACCTATTTCTTCCTCCTACCTTTCCTTCACCCACCTGACTCTCCTCTTTCGTTTCCTTCCTCTATTCATCCTTCTCTCCTAATCTTCATCCTGTCTTACCAATACTGCCGGCATTCTCTGTACCTGCTCCTTTCTTCCATCGTATCTCCTATCCTTTCTTCCAAGTCTTCATTTCTTCCTGACTTCCTTCTTCAATCCTTCTGCTCCTCTACCATCATTCCTTCTCTCTTCGTCCTCCTCTCTCCTTTTCCGGCCTTCTCAATCCACTTCCTTCGCTCCTTCACCACCCCTCCTTCACTTCTGCCCTTCCCTCACCCATTCCATCTCTTATTTAGTGGGTCTTCTATTCCCTCATACTTTCTCGCTCCTACACCTCTTAAAGTTCTTCTTTTACTTATTTTTCTTCTTCTCCTCCCAAAACCACCCTTCTTGTTGCCATCTTTCCCATTTTTGCTTCAGTCTTACTTCTCTCCCACTTCTTCCATCTCTCCACAAGCCCTCTTTCTCCTCCTACCAACCTTCTCCCTCCTTCACTTCCTCAACACTTCCTTCTCCTCCCCTTATTCTTTCATTTTTCCCCTCCTCCTCCTCCTCTTCCTTCAACGACCCTTCTTTGCTCCACCTTCTTCCGGTCTTTCCTCCTCCTCCAAGTATCGTCCTCTTTCCACTGCTCTTCTCTCCAACTTCAACCACCTTTTCCTCGTCCTCCTCTTCCTCCTCCTCCTCTTTTTCTTCCTTCCAAATACGATTCCTGTTTCCTCCTCTTCCTTCTACCATCTTTCTCCCCCTCCTCTCTCAATATTCATTTCTCTTCCATCTCCTCTTCCTCCTCCTTCGCAGTTCCTTCATCCACTATTCTCCCTCTTTTCCCGCTGCTTCCTTCCTCCTTCCAGAAGTTCTTGCATTATTCTCTCTCTCTCTCTCTCTCTCTGATGTCCCTTTTCTGTTCCGCCCTCAAGCTCTTTTTCTCCCTTGCTCTCTCTCTCTCTCTCTCTCTTTGTTCTTTTTCTGTTCCGTCCTCAATGCCCCCCCCCCTCTCTCTCTCTGTTCCTTTTCTGTTCCGTCCTCATTGCTTTCTCTCCCCAGATTCTCTAATGTTCTTTTTCTGTTCCGTCCTCAGTGCTCTCTCTCTCTCTCTCTCTCTCTCCACCCAGTTCTTACTCTATTCTTCCATTACGTGCTTTCGTCTTCTTTCTTCTCTCTTACAATTTCTCTTTTCTCTTTCTCCTTTCTCACACCGTTCTTTCTCATTTCTCTCACTAACTCAATTTTCTTTCAGCAATCTTTCTTCACTTACTCATTTTCTCTTCATTTCACTTTTTTCTCTCCATTATACTACTTCTACTACTACTACTACTACTACTTCTACTACTTCCTCGTTGGTTCTTCTCGTTTACAATAACCTGTCCTCATTGCTCTCTCTCTCTCTCTCTCAACACCCACCATCCTACCTTCCCTACAACTACCATTCTTCCATACCTTCCTCCTTCCTTCTCCCCTTTCTACCATTCTCTACTACTACTCTTTAATCGTACAATTTTACCTCTACTACGACAATTTCTCGCATCTCATCCTTGTACTCCACCTCAACCTCGCACTCCACCTCATCCTCACACTCCACCTCAACCTCGCACTCCACCTCAACCTCGCACTCCACCTCAACCTCGCACACCACCTCAACCTCGCACACCACCTCAACCTCGCACTCCACCTCAACCTCGCACTCCACCTCAACCTCGCACTCCACCTCAACCTCGCACTCCACCTCAACCTCGCACTCCACCTCAACCTCGCAGAGAGAGAGAGAGAGAGAGATTGTCAGGGAAAGTAACCGGTAATTGTAGGAAAGTATGGGGTAATTTCCCCATCCCCCCCTTCTCTCTCCTCTCCTTTCCCTCTCTTCCTCCACTTTCCTCCATCTCTCTCCATCTCTTTCCTTACCATCGTAAATTCTTTTCCTCCCTCTCATTACATATCACATCACCCTTCCTTCATTCCTTCCTCCTCCCCCCTCCTATTTCTCTTCACTTTTCCTTCATCCCCCAATTCTCTCTCTCTCTCTCTCTCTCTCTCTCTCTCCCATCTGTTCTTCCCTTCTCTCTACTTTTTCATTCTTTCCTCCACCTTCCATCCCTTTTTTCTTTCTCTCCATCTCTTCCTCCATCCTTCATGCTTTTCTCATTCTGCCTTCCATTCTTTCCCCTTTTCTCCATTTTTCACTCCTTCGCCATTCCTCTGCTTCTCTTTACACCCTCTCTCTATACCTTCCATGCTTCCATCCCTCCTTACGCATGCTCTCTCTCTCCCTCTCTCTCTCTCTCTCTCCCCTTCTCTCGATCCTTTCCCTCTTCCCTTTGTACTTCCTCTTCGTTTTTGCCTTCCTTCCTCTTTCCTCTCTCTCCCCTTTCCCTCTTTTTCCATTCTTTATTTTTCCATTTTCTCTTTCCTCCCTCTTCCCCGTCTCGCTTGCCTCTCTTCCCTTTCTTTTTCTTCTCTCTCCCTCTCTCTCTTTTCTCTCTCCCCTTTCTTTAATCTATTTTCCGTCAGTGTCTCTTCCCTCTACTTTCATTACTGTCTGACTTTCATTCCATCAACCCCCCCCTCCCCTCTCTCTCCTTCTGTCCTTTCCACTACTCTCCCTATCTTCCTTTCTCTCCCCTCCTCTTCCATCTTCTCTATCTCCGTTGCAATCACCCTTCCCTCCAGTTATAGGCTCCCTCGCTCACTTTTCCTCTCTCTTCCCTCCTCTTCTATCTTCTCTGCTTCCTCTTCTCTTCATTCTTCCTCTCCTCCCATCCTAAATCCTCTGCACTTCATTTTCGCGTCTCTCTCTCTCTCTCTCTCTCGTACTCTCTCTTCCCTCCACTGCCAGATTCTCTCCACTTCCCTTTCCTTCCCTTCTATACCCTCTCCTCCTCCACGTCCATTCCATTCCATTACCTCCCGTTTCCTTCCATCTCATCACTCTCCTTCCCCAACCCCCTACCCTTCTCCCTCATCCTCCCTACCCTCCTCCCTCTTCTCTCCCTTTCTCACATACATTTTTCCTACTTTCCCTCCCTTCCTTCACTCCCCATCATTCTTTCCTCTTCCTTCCGTCCTTCAACTTCTCTCCCCATCTTCCCCTTCTTCCACTTCCTCTTCACTAACTTTTTACCCTTTCCTCCTCCCTCTATCTGTTTCTCTTTCCTCCTCTCCCTACTTTCCTCCCTTTCCTTCTCTCCCAACCTTCCTTTCTCTCCTACTCTCCCCATTTTCCCCCTTTTTCGTAATTTCTCCATTCCATCTCTTCCTTTCTTCCACTTCCTTTTCCTTTTCCTCTCTTTCCTCCCCTCCCTATCTTCCTCCCGTCCATCTCTCTCCGTTTTCAGTTCAACCCATTTCACTCTCTTCCTCTTTTCCCAACTTTCTTCCATTTCCCCCTCTTCCTTCCTTCTCTCTCCGTTCCCTAATTCAATTCAGTTCAGTTAATTCTCTTCCTCTTCCTCTCTTCCCAGCCTTCTTCCTTTTCTCCCTCTTCCTATCTTTTCTCTCCTCCCTGCTTTCCTTCTCCCTCCGTTCCCTAATTCAATTCCGTTCATTTAATTCTCTTCCTATTCCTCTCTTCCCAGACTTCTTCCTTTTCTCCCTTCCCTCCCTTCCTTCCTCCCTTCTCTCTCCTTTCCCTAATTCAATTCAGTTTATCTTATCCTCTTCCTTTTCTTATCCCTCCCACTCTCCTCCTCTTCCTCCATTCCCTCTCCAATTTTCCATCTCTTCCGTTCAAGTTCTTCCCATTTCTCAATTCCTTCTCATTCTTTGCCATATTTCTTTTTCATGACTCTCGTTCCTTTCCTCCTTCCTCCCCTTCCCTCTTCCATTTATTCCTCCATTCCCTCCACACAATCCAATTCCACTTCTTTTCTAATCCTTTTATTTCCTTCTCTTCCTCCCTACCAGTCAATTCTCTTTTCCCTCTCTCTTATTTTATGAACTCTTTCTTCCCTTCCCTCTCCTCCCTCCCCTACCTTTCCTTCTCCCTCCCCTGCTTTTCCTTCCTCTCTCCCCTTCCCATCTCCTTCCCTCCCCTACCTTCTCTCTCTCTCTCCCCTTCCCATCCTCCTCCCTCCTCTACCTTCCCTTCCCTTTCTCCTCCCTCCCCTTCCTCTCCCTTTCTTTCCCACCCCCCTCGTTCCCAACCATCCTTTCCCTCCCCCTCTCTCCCCTACCTTTCTCTCCCTTCTCTCTCCCCTCCCATAAAAACAACAAAACAAGTGCCTAACGAAGCAATCCCAGAAAAACAATGCACAAAGACTTTTTAAAATTCGCGGGTATAAAACATTCCAATATTCTTTCGCTCTGGCAGCCAGGGCGAAATAGGGGGGAATGAACGAAGGCATATGGAAACGGAGACAAAGGTGTGAAAATACGGTAAAGGCAGTAATAACAAAACCTATGGAATATGATCATTGTCGACAATAATAAGACGGAATACTCTTAAATCATATCTTCAATAATAATAATAATAATAATAATAATAATAATCTCATTACCATCCACACCTTTTCCATCCCAAGGTGGGGTGAGGTTGGGTCCAGAGCCCGAAAAAACACTACAGCCTATACTGTAATTAACGTAGCAACAGCTGTAGTAGTAGTAGTAGTAGTAGTGGTGGTGGTGGTGGTGGTGGTAGTAGTAGTAGTAGTAGTAGTAGTAGTAGTAGTAGTAGTGGTGGTGGTGGTGGTGGTGGTAGTAGTGGTGGTGGTGGTGGTGGTGGTAGTAGTAGTAGTAGTAGTAGTAGTAGTAGTAGTAGTAATAAATAATAATAATAATAATAATAATAATAATAATAATAATAAACAATCCATAACTAAAGACAATGATCCCCAGTACATTATCAGAGATGTACAGATAACAGGGTGTAAGGGGGGGAGGAGAGGGAGGAGATAAGGAGCTGCTGGGGACAGATATGATAAGATAACAGGAGGGAGGAGCGTAGGGGGAGGAAGGGTAGATGAGAAGGGTAGGGGGAGGATAGGGTAAGGGAGGAAAGGGTAGGGGGAGGAAAAGGTAGGGGGAGAAAGGAGTATGGGGGAGGAAAGGGTAGGGGGAGGAAAGGGTAGGGGGAGAAAGGAGTATGGGGGAGGTAGGAGAGGGTTAGGGAACGTTAGACAGGATAGGTGACAGGAAAGGGAAGGAGTAGAGGGGGTGAGCATTGGGGAAGGAGGGAGAAAAAGTGACACGGGAGGGATGAGGGATGGAAAAGGGAAGGGGAAGGAAGAGGAACAAGAGATGGATGGGGTAAGAGGAGGGGAGTTAGATCGAGTGACGAGGAAGAGGAGAGACGTAGGAGAGGAGGAGGAGAGGAGTAAGCGGGAGAAACGACAGAGGAGAGAAGAGGGAAGGAAAAAAGAAGGGTGAAAGAAAGGAGGAAGAATGGACGAAGCAGATGATAGGGAAGTATTAAAAGGTATAGTAAAGCACACAACAAAATACACTACCTTGTATTAAACACATGGAAAGCACACAAAGATCACACCCCACTCGCCCACCACAACACACAGGATGATAGCAATGGCAAGTCCGATGGGGGTACAATGATAAGCTAACACTGAAGGAAAGGCTGCATTGAACACGAACTATATAAATAACAAATATACACCTGACCCCATATACATACACGTGCACACGCCATGAACTGACACACACACACACACACACATACACACACACACACACACACACACACACACACAGATATATTGCCAGCGTCGCGGGTGATGTCGTGTGAATGAATTAGTCAATGTAATGGCACCGTACGCTTAGAATGTGGGTGTGGGTGTGAGTGAAGGTGAGTGTGAGTGTGGGTGTAGATGTGTGTGGGTGTGGGTGTAGACGTGTGTGGGTGTTGGTGTAGACGTGTGTGGGTGTTGGTGTAGACGTGTGTGGGTGTGGATGTAGACGTGTGTGGGTGTGGATGTAGACGTGTGTGGGTGTAGATGTGTGTGGGTGTTCGTGTGGAAGTGGTGGGTGCAGTAAGGAAGGGACTGTGGGTGTGAATGAGTGCTGTAAGTGTAGCAGGGATGGGTGTGCTAAGTGTAAATGTGATGGTGTGGGTGTGGATGTGGTGTAATTGAAGGTGTGGAGATGGGTACAGTGAGGATGGAAATGTAATTTGTGTGGAGTCGTGGATATGGGTGTGGGGTTGTGGTTATTGGTGTGGGTTTGGAAGGTGTAGAAATGAGTGTGGGAAGGGGGAGGAGGTGTGTCAGTGTGGGTGGGGGGGGGGAAGGGGAGCTTGGGAGGTAGGTTTGTGTGTGTGTATGTGGAGGGGGAAGGCTGGGAGGTGTGGATGTGTGTGTGTGGGGGGGGGGGAAGGCTGGGAGATGTGGATATGTGTGTGGGGGGGTTGGGAGGTATGTGGGTATGTGTGGGGGGGAAGGCTGGGATATGTGTATGTGTGGGGAAGGTTTGAAGGCGTGTGTGGGTGTATTAAGTGGATGAAGGAATGGATACAACATATGTGGGTCAGGAGGTGAACAGGTGCTGATGGAGGTGTGGCCAGGTGAAGACGTAGGTGGGATGACGGAAGTGTGGATATAGGTATGAAAATTAGTTGCATGTGGATGTCGAAAAAACCCATGTGTGGAACTGGAAAGAGGCTTGGGTGTGGATAAAGTATGTACGGATATGGATAGAAAACGTTTTGTGTGTGTGTGTGTGTGTGTGTGTGTGTGTGTGTGTTTTACTGTACACTGCATCAGTATGGTGTGGACTGAAAACATGTGTGTAGCCTAAGAAAAAAATATGGTGTATGTGGGTGTAACCTAATAAGGGCCAAAGTTACAAGTCAGTGTGTGTTTGTGTGTGTGTGTAGGTGTGGCGACTTTTTACTCTCTCTCTCTCTCTCTCTCTCTCACACACACACACACACACACACACACACACACAAGCTAGGTGTATATATAAGCAAGGAGTTGGGGATGATGATGAAGTGTGGATGACGATGAAGATTGCTTAGTAGATGGATAAAAGAAATGGATATGTGGATAAGATTTTACTCGTGTGGATGCATGGAGAAAGCTAGAAAGATTTGGTGAGACAAAAGCCAGAAGTATTGGCGAGAGAAAGCTAGAAAGATTTGGTGATAAAGCTAATTGGTGAGATACAGCTAGACTTGGTGAGATGAAAGTTTTAGTGAGATAAAGCTAAAGAATTGGACAGAAAGCTAGAAAGTTATGGTGACAGGTAGTGTAGGAAAATATCAGTGTGAAGATAGAGAAGCTAACTAGATTTTATTTGTAGTTGTAGATTAAAGTAGGAAGTAGATGAACGTGGACACTTCTGCTGATACCGTAGTGTGGATATTGTGTAGTCTGTTTCTCCTTTTTACTTCATTATTATTATTATTATTATATTATTATTATTATTATTAACTTTTACAATTACTCCTCTCTTCACAATTCCCACACACAGTTAATTTATCCTACAGACTCACCCTTATTAATCCATCCCAATAACCAATCCAAATCATTAACCAGTCCATCAACTACTACAAATAATTAACCAGGCCATCAATAACAACTCTATCAATCAATCCAAATCATTAACCAATCCATCAATCAATCCAAATAATTAACTAATCCATCAATCAATCCAAATCATCAACCAAGCCATCAATAACCAATCCAAATCATTAACCAATCCATCAATAACCAATTCAAATAATCAACCAAGCCATCAATAACCAATCCAGATCATCAACCAATGCACCCAGTAACCAAATCCATCAACTAATCAACCCCATATGTCCAATCCAAATCCAATCGAATTCAAAATAATAATCTACACAGCTAATTAACCAAACCATCCCAAAACAACAGCTCCAAAAAAAAAATATATAAGAAAAAATGGAGGAAAAAAAATAAAGAAAAAAAAATCCAGACTACCACCCCATGCCAAGAGCTACCCCATCCACCCCACCCACTCCATTTTCCACTCCACACACCAATCCACTCTACTTTCCATCCTGACTGATCAATTTTTTCTCAATCACTCCACCGTTCAGAGATTCATTGTTTCTTTCTCCTCCTTCCACCTCACTGTCTTCTTCCTCCTCCTTCCATCTCACTGTCTTCTTCCTCCTCCTCCATCCACCTCACTGTTTTCCTCCTCCTCCTCCATCCACCTCACTGTTTTCTTCCTCCTCCATCCACCTCACTGTCTTCCTCCTCCTCCTCCATCCACCTCACTGTTTTCTTCCTCCTCCTCCATCCACCTCACTGTTTTCTTCCTCCTCCATCCACCTCACTGTTTTCTTCTTCCTCCTCCATCCACCTCACTGTTTTCTTCCTCCTCCTCCATCCACCTCACTGTTTTCTTCCTCCTCCTCCATCCACCTCACTGTTTTCTTCCTCCTCCTCCATCCACCTCACTGTTTTCTTCCTCTTCCATCCACTTTTTCTACACTATTTCAGCTTCCCCTTCCCTCCTTTCCCATCCCAATCTTCCTCCCTCTTCTCTCTCCGTTTCATTCTCCTCCTTTTTTGCGATCCAAACTTTTCCAGCGTTAGAGACCTTCCAATATCTCGCTCCCTTTTCTATCTCTCCCTCTTTTTCCAACTCTCCGTACTCACTTACCCTCCCTCCCCACTCTCTTTTTCTCTCCTATATCTAGTTTTTCCTCTCTCTTTCTCTCCCTCCCCACCCACCCCTCTCTCTCTACTCTTCCTTCCGTCTCTCCTTTACCACTCTTCCTCCCTCCCTCCCTCCCGTTCCACTTTCCTTCTCCATCCACATTTTTCTATTTTCCACTCAATTTCGTCCACCCATCCTCCCCTCACTCTTCCCCGCTACAATTTTTCTCTTCCACTCTCCCTCCCCTCATCCCTTCCTTTCCATTCACTCTCCCTATTTCTCCATCCCACTTTCCCTCCTATTCTTTCCTCCTTTCCTTTCTATTCCCTTTCCTTTTATTGTCCCACCTACTTTTCCTTCCTTCCTTTACAATTCCTCTTCCTTCTTCCCATTATATTTTCTTTCGTATTTTTCTCCCTGTTCCCACTTTCCTTCCTTCCTACTTAATCTCCCTCTCTCCTCTTTACCTTTCCCTTCTACTTATCTCCCTCTCTCCACTTCTTCCCTTCAACTTAATCTCCCTCACTCCACTTCTCCCTCCCTTCAACTTAGGCTCCCTCTCTCCTCTTCTCCTTCCCTTCTACTTAAGCTCCCTCTCCCTTTTTCCTTCCTTTACACTTAATCTCCCTTTTTCCAGACCCACTCTCCTTCCTCCTCTCCATCCTGCCTTTCTTTCCATTCCCTTTTCTCATTCCACTTTCCTTCCACCTTTTCTCTACGTCACTCTTTCACTCCTCTCCACCCCGTTCCTTCTCTCTCCCTTTTCACATTATGCCTATTCCTTCGCTTTATTTTCACTATCTCCAAAATTCTCTCACCCTTTTCTCTCTGTCCCACCTCTTCTTTCCTCCCTCCTTTTTCTCTCTCCCTTCCACCTCTTCTTTCCTCCCTCCCTTTTATCTCCCTCCCTCCTTCCACCTCCCCTTTCCAATCCCTCCCTTTTCCTATATCACTCACCCCACTCTCCCTCTCTTTCTATGGTTTCTCTCTCTTCTCTCACCCTTTTCAACTAGATCTAAAATTTAACCTCTCTCTCTCTCTCTCTTTTTCCGCCTACCAGTTTTCTCCACCCTGCCTGCCTCCCACCCTTGCTCACTCTCCCTCTCTCACTCGTTCACTCTCCCTTTCTGCACATTCTCTCTCTCACATTTTTTTCCTCTCACTTCCATTCCCTTCCTCCATAACCCTCCTTCACTCACCTCTCTCCCCCCTTTCTTCCCCTCTCCCACACTCACCTTCCTCCTTTCATTCACCCTCCCAAACCCCCCTCTCCCTCATTCCCCTCCCCCTTCACTCACTCTCTCTCACATTTTTATTATTTTTACCCGAATCCGCTCTCATCCAGCCTCTCCCCTTCCACCAATTTTTCTCTCACCCTGTCTGTACTCTCTCTCTCTCTCTCACCCCACCTGCAACCTTTCCCACCCTCCCTGTCTTTTCCACAACTTACCTTCACCTAGCACTCTCTCTCTCTCTCTCTCTTTCTCTCTCCCTCCCATCCCACTTACTACCCTTCCCATTCTCCCTGTCTTTTTCACAACCTGCCTCCCCCTCTCTCTCACTCTCTCTCTTTCTCTCCATCCCGCTCACCATTTTTCTCTTCCACTCTGCCTGCTCTTCGCCCCCTCCCCCCCCACCAAGCCAATCGACCCAGCCCACCCGCCGCAAGAAACTCGCCCGCCCTCCCCCCACCCTCACTACCTTCCCCACCCACTCTCTTTCCCACCGACTCCTACCTCCTATCCACCCATTCTCCCATCCTTCCTATCTTTTACACCTATTCTTACCTTGTTTTGCTAACCCTCTTCTCGTCCACTCTTCTATTCCTTCCACCCACTCATCCTCCACCTTCCCTACTTTTCTCACCCACTCCCTCATCCACCCTACTTACACACCCACTTCCCCACCATCACTTTCTCTTGCTACCCATCTCAATCACTCTTATTTCCCCACCCTCTCTACCTACCTTCCTCACATACTCCCGCTCTCCCTGCCTCTCCTTCCATCTATCCACCCCTCCTCCCTATCTGTCTTCAACCCTCATCCTATCACCCCCATCCACTCTTCTACCCCTTCCACATACATTTACTTTCCCATCCATTCTCCCATTTCTCCTACCTCTCCTTTCCACACACTTTAAACCTCCCACCCACTCTCTTTACCACCCTCTCTGCCCGTCTTTCTCAGCCTCTTCTCCTATCATTCCACCAGTCCCCACCCTCTCTAACTATCCCCCCACTCTTCCCACCCTCCCTAACTCTCTCTCCACCATTCCATCCCTCTCCTCTGCCTCTCTTTCCACCCACTCCCACCAACACTACTCCCTCCCATCCACTTTCGCTTTCCCACGCATGCCTACTACCTTCCCATCCATTCCCACTTTCTCTTGCATCCTTTCCAATCTCCTCCCTTTTCTCCTTTCCCACCCATTACCACCCTCTTTTGCCATCTCTGTTCTCCATCCTCTCTCCCATCCAGGCCACCCACACACGCCCTCTTCCACATCAACTTGTCGCTATTCTATCCCCACTCACGTCCTTTCCCACCCTCTTCCACCACAGTATACCTTCTCTCACCCACTCTCCCTCTTGTTACCACCCATTCCCACCCTCCCTTACCACCTCCTCAACTTCCAAACTTGCCTTCTTCCCACCCACCTACCCTCTCCCAGCCACCCTTCCCCTCACCCACCCACTTCCACCCACCCACTACTATCCACTCCCCTCCTACACAAACACTTCCACCCACCCAATCCACCTTTCTCGTTACCTTCCCACCTACTCCCTCAAAATTTTCAGTTTCTTTTCAACACCAACTTTTCTTCTCGTTCATACTATTCTACTATTTAATCAACCATCCCATTCCATTTCTCTGTATTTACCATTTCATCCATCCATCAATCTTACCTCTAAACTTTACACTGCCTTCTCATCTATCTCAACTTTCCATTCCGGTCATAATCTACTCATCAATATACTCAATCCATCAATTCTCCAACTACTATGCTTCTCATCAATATTTTCCACTTCATCCATCCATCCATCCATCGCACCTGCTTACTCCCAAATCTCTATCCATCCCATCAATCTATCCGCACTATCCACCAATCCATTCTATATCCACTTAGCTCATCCACCCACCTCACCATCATTACGCCTATCCGTTGATCCATCCTCTTTAACCTCCACCTTCTCTTCACTTTACTCATTGATGCATCCACCCTACCTAACCTCTATCCTATGTCATCCACCTAAACACATCAACCCATTTACCATCATCCTCTCAGTTCTTTCATCCTCATCCTAATCTTCCAGCCACTCCTATTCCTAACCTCATCCCAATCATTACTCCCAATCCCACCCCATCCCACTCGTTCTCAGCCTAACCCAATCCTCCACCCGCTCCATTCTAACACCATCCCAGTCCATCCACCACCCATCCCAATCCTTCGCCACCTCATCCTTTCTACCCCTATCCCAAACACCCAATCCCATTCTTTTTAATCAACCCAATCCCCCTCCCTACCCCACCCTCTTTATTTCCCACCCCACCCACTCATCAATCTCTCTACCACCCACCCACTCCCCCACCAACCTACCCACCCACTCCTTCCATCCCTCACCCACCCACCCACCTTCCTTATCATTACCCTCATCAATCTCTCTACCACCCACCCACTCCCCCACCTACCTACCCACCCACTCCTTCCATCCCTCACCCATCCACCCACTCACCTTCCTTATCATTACCCTCCCATTCTTTCCCCACCCAATCCAACCCCGACCCTTCCCTAATTGGCTTCCTTTCCCACGTAATCGCATTTCTTCCCACCACCCTTTCTTCCTCCACCTTTTATTTCCACTCACCTTTTTTCTCCCCCCCGCCCCATTTTTCTATCATATTTTTTCTCTACATTTGTCTTCTTACTCACCATCTTTGACCATCTTTTCTCTCCACTCACTTCCCTTTCCTGTCCATTTTTCCACACTTTTGCTCCTCTTCTCGACCCCTCCCTTTTTCTTCAGGCTTTTCTTCCCTTCATCCACCTCTTCCTCCTGCCCTTTTCTTCCTTTAACCACCTTTCTTCCCGCCCTTTTCTTCCTTTAAACACCTTGCCGTTATTAGTGAAACTTGGATGAATACAGACACTCGAGAATTTTTAGCAGAATATCAGATAAAAGGCTATAATATTTTTGTGTCAAACCGTCAGGGAAGAAAGGGGGGAGGGGTAGCTATTTATGTAAAGGATTCATTAAACTGTTACAATAAAGCAGACATTAAAGTAAATAGGGACACAGAAAGTGTCTGGGTTGAAATTAGTAACAATAGGGAGAAATTAGTCTTAGGAGCAATTTACAGATCTCCTAAATTAAGTAGAGCTGATAGTAAATACCTCTGGGAGGAAATTAGGAAAGCATCACAGTCCAGCTTAGTAATAATTGTTGGGGACCTTAATCTGCCAAGGATAGATTGGAGAAATCAGACAGGAGATGCAGAGTCAGAGGAATTTCTAGAGGTAGTACAGGATAATTTCCTTTATCAGTATATCAGGGAGCCCACCAGAGGTAATAATATACTAGATTTGGTTTTAGCTAATAAAGAAAATATCATTAGCGATATAGAGGTTGGTGGACGACTTGGTAATAGCGATCATGAAGAAATTAAGTTCAAATTTATTTGGGATGTCTGTTCCACTGAAAATACCTCCACCGTTCCTAATTTTCGTCTAGGAGATTTCGATGGCTTAAGAGCTTATTTTCGAACGGTATTCCACAGGGAGATTAGCTATTTGAGGGAATGTCAGGTTAGTGGGGATCCCCAGGTCATAGGTCAGGCGCAGGAAGCACGTGGGGATGTCCGTCAGGTGTCTGTGAGGGGGAGGTGGTAGATAGGAATGTAGTCCAGGTGACGGAAATTAACTCAGCTCCAGTACCAAACAGACGTTCGACCAGTGAGAAGTATAACGAGTTAATAAATATAATATACGGAGGCCAAGATAGATATATTCCTTCAAAACCGTTTAGAACTAACAATTCAGAACCAAGATGGTTAAACAACAGATTAAAATCTCTCATAGGCCAAAGGAAAGGAATATATAGAAAAATAAAACGTGGAGAGGAACACTTACGTAACCGGTACACAATTTTAAATAGAGAAGTAAAGAGGGAGATAAGAAAAGCAAAGAGAAGTTATGAAATTAAGGTTGCAAGTGAATCAAAAGTAAACCCCAAGGGTTTTTATCAAATGTACCGAACGAAAAATAAAGATAGGATAGGACCACTCAGAACAGAATCAGGTGACATTACCAGTGAAGATAAAGAAATGTGCTCCATCCTAAATAATTATTTCATATCAGTATTCACCAAGGAAAATCTAAGCCTGGTCCCTCAAGCAGCAAATATTTACCATGAGAATACGGAAAATATTCTTAGTAAAATAACCATTAGTAAGGAGGACGTATTGAAAGAAATTAACAAGTTAAAACCTCAAAAATCGCCAGGTCCGGACGATATATATGCAAAAATTATAAAAGAAACCAAAGAATTATGTCAGCCACTTTTAACGTTATTTAATGACTCTTTAAGTTCAGGAGAAGTTCCAGAGGCGTGGAAAACCGCAAACGTAGTGCCCATCTTTAAAAAGGGTGATAAATCAGCTGCGTCGAATTATCGTCCGATAAGTCTAACGTCAATAGTAGGAAAAATGTTAGAGTCAATTTTGGCAAATAAGATTAGAGAACACTTAGAAAGATTTAATCTTATAAACGAAAGTCAGCACGGATTCAGGCAAGGACGATCCTGCCTCACAAATTTGTTGTCATTCTACTCGGAGGTCTATGAGGCAGTAGATAGCGATAAAGCTTACGATGTTATTTATCTGGACTTTAGTAAAGCTTTTGATAGAGTCCCACACGAAAGGTTAGTTAGAAAGGTTCGAGCACACGGTATAGACGGCGATATCTTAAAATGGATAGAATCCTGGCTGAAAGGACGAAAGCAGAGAGTATTAATAAATGGAACTAAGTCGGACTGGGGATTAGTAACTAGCGGTGTACCACAGGGTTCAGTACTCGGTCCCTTATTATTTATCATATATATAAATGATCTAGACTTAGGAGTCAATAGCAGAATCAGCAAATTTGCCGACGATACAAAAATAGGGCGTATCATTAACTCGACTGACGATTGCCATTACTTACAAAAAGACCTCGATACATTGTCCAAATGGTCTAAAACTTGGCAAATGGAATTTAACGTTGAAAAATGTAAAGTACTTAACGTAGGCAAGACCATTGGAGATACTAAATACAGCTTAGATAACAAAGAAATTAGCAAATCGGAATGCGAGAGAGATCTAGGAGTTATGATTAGTAACGACCTTAAACCTAGGCAACAGTGCATTAATGCGATAAATAAAGCAAATAGGGTCCTAGGATTTATTTCGAGAAGCGTGAGCAATAGATCATCTAAAGTAATACTGAAACTTTATCTAGCAATAGTAAGGCCACATTTAGACTACGCAGTACAATTTTGGTGTCCTTACTATAGAATGGATATTAATTCGTTAGAAAATGTACAGAGAAGAATGACTAAAATGATACATGACGTCCGGAACCTGTCATATGAAGACAGACTGAAAAGACTAAGTCTGCATTCGCTAGAGAGGCGTAGAGTAAGGGGAGACTTAATTGAGGTTTTTAAGTGGATGAATGGTATAAATAAGGGAGATATTAGCAAGGTACTTAAAGTGAGCATACAGGATAGAACTAGAAATAATGGTTTCAAACTAGAAAAATTCCGTTTCAGAAAGGAAATCGGTAGAAATTGGTTTGGTAATAGAGTAGTAGACGAATGGAATAAGCTACCTAGTAAACTAGTTGCTGCCTCTTCCACTGAGAGTTTCAAGCATAGGCTAGATAAGCATATGACAAATAAGGGGTGGATATAGAATAAAGAAAATATTATAACCAATACTAATTCAAAAATAAATTTTCTTTTCAGGTTACACTATGATAGTCTCTATTCTCCTTTCACACTTTCCTGTAAAATGTCCACGCCAGTTTTTCTATACGGCGTGGTGTTCTTTCTGACTTTTTCCTGCCGGCTTCGGCTGGAGGGTTTGGAGGGCGGGGGAGAGCCTTCTTCTTTGCTATCCTTATCTCATTCTAGTAGTTCAGTTACTCTTCTAGGAGCTGCCTAGCATGGGCCAACCGGCCTACTGCAGTTATCCTCTCTTCTTATGTTCTTATGTTCACCTTTCTTCCTGCCCCTTCCTTCCTTTAAACACCTTTCTTCCTGCCCCTTTCTTCCTTTAAACACCTTTCTTCCTGCCCCTTTCTTCCTTTAAACACCTTTCTTCCTGCCTTTTTTCTTCCTTTAACCACCTTTCTTCCTGCCCTTTTTCTTCCTTTAACCACCTTTCTTCCTGCCCTTTTCTTCCTTTAACCACCTTTCTTCCTGCCCTTTTCTTCCTTTAACCACCTTTCTTCCTGCCCTTTTTCTTCCTTTAACCACTTTTCTTCCTGCCCTTTTTCTTCCTTTAACCACTTTTCTTCCTGCCCCTTTCTTCCTTTAAACACCTTTCTTCCTGCCCTTTTCTTCCTTTAACTACTTTTCTTCCTGCCCCTTTTTTCTCCTCATCCACTGCTTCTTTCAGCCTTTTTTCTCTGTCCTATCCTTCATTCTTCCCTCCCACTTACAGTAACTCTCTCCCTCCTGCCTTTTTTCCTTTCATCCTTTATTTTCTTACTATCCTTTTCCTCCCTCCTTCCACTTTTTCTTCCATCCTTTACTTTCCTCCTCCCTTTTTCCTTACATCCTTTACTTTTCAACTCTTCCATATACCCTATTCATTTCTTTTCCCTTTCCATTTCTTCCTTCCCGCTTTTTTCCTCATCTTTCCTCCCACCCTTTTTATTCTCATCTTTCCTCCCACCCTTTTTATTCTCATCTTTCCTCCCACCCTTTTTATTCTCATCTTTCCACCCACCCTTTTTATTCTCATCTTTCCTCCCACCCTTTTTATTCTCATCTTTCCACCCACCCTTTTTATTCTCATCTTTCCACCCATCCTTTTTTATTCTCAACTTTCCTCCCACCCTTTTTATTCATATTTTTCCTCCCACCCTTTTTATTCTCATCTTTCCTCCCACCCTTTTTATTCATATTTTTCCTCCCACCCTTTTTATTCTCATCTTTCCTCCCACCCTTTTTATTCTCAACTTTCCTCCCACCCTTTTTATTCACATCTTTCCTCCCACCCTTTTTATTCACATCTTTCCTCCCACCCTTTTTATTCTCAACTTTCCTCCCACCCTTTTTTTTTATGCTATCTTCCCTTTCACCCTCTTCATTCCATTTCACTTCTACCTATTCAAACACTGTATACAAGACCCTCCCCCTCTCTCTCTCCCCACCCAACTTTTTCCCTCCTCTCAACTTGACTTCCATCCTCCCAGCTCTACACTCTCTCTCTCTCTCTCTCTTTCTCTCTCCCCTTCCCGTATCCATTATTTAAATTCATTGTTTCCTTTTCTTTTTATGTTAATTTTTCCTTCCTCTTTTTCTCCTTCATTCCTTACCTTTTTCCTCCATTTTCTTCTTCCCTCCTTCTATTGTCCTTCTTTCTATTCCTTCTTATTCTTTATATCCTTCCTTCTCTTTTATTTCCTTCGCCTATGCACTGTTTGCCATCTTCCTGCTTGCTTTCCTTTTCAGTTACACTATTCCCCCTCCCCTTTCTCTCTCTCTCTCTCTCATCTTCCTTCCTCTTCCTCCTATTCCCTCCCGCTTGTCTTGCATCTCCTTCCTACCTACTATTCTCTCTTCCACTCTTTTCATCCTTCCATCTTCCTTCTTTCTTCTTCCTTTTACCTCCTCTCTCCCCTCCCTCTTCCGCCATTCCCCTCAATTTCCTCCTTCCTCTTCTACCCATTTTTCCTCCCTCTATAATTCCCCTATTTTTCCTCCTTCCTAATTCCCCGCTTTACCTCCACTCCTCCATTTTTTCCCTACCTCCTTCCTCTCCTCTCTTCTCCATCTTCTATTCCTCCCTCCCCTCCACTTTTCTCAACTTTCTCTCCAACCTTCTCCATCTTTCACACTTCCTTTCTTCTCCATCTTTTCCTACCTCCCTTCCCTCCACTCTTATTTTCCCTACCTCATTCCCCTCCACTCCTCTCATTTTCTCTACATTCCTCCACTCTTCTTCGTTTCCCCTACCTCTTCCCTTCATTCTTCTCCATCTTCCCTACCTCCTCCTCCTCCACTCTTCTTGACTTCCCCTACCTCCTTCCCCTCCACTCCTTCAATTTCCCTACCTTCTTTCCCTCCTCCTTTCCCTCCACCCTTCTTGATTTTCCCTACATCCTTCCCCTCCGCTCCTTCATTTCTCTACCTTCTTTCCCTCCCTCTTCCCTTATACCCTGTCTTTGCCTTCCTTCTCCCTCTTTTCTTCCAGCCTCTTCCCTTCATATTCCTAAGGTCCATCATTATACTATCCACCCCCCCTCTCTCTCTAACTTACTTCTTTCATCTTCTTCCTCCCTTCCTTCCCTTTCTTCAACGCCATAATTCCTTCTTTCCCTTCCCCTTTCTCCCCCATTCCCTCCTCCTTTCTTTCCTCCAGTGCAGTTTTTCTCTCCCTCCCTCCTCCTTTCCTCTTTCCTTTTCTCCACAGCAGTTTTTCTCTCCCCCACTCCTCTTTCTCCCTCCTTCCTCCTCCCTCCCCCCTCTTCCCTCCTCCAGTGTTACCTCCAACCTTCCTCCCTTTCTTCTTTCTCCCTTAGGTCGACTCCCTCCTCTCCCCTCTCGCTCCCTCCTTTTTCCTCCATTTTTCATCAGTGTTTTTCTCTCCCTCCTTCACTTCACTTACCTCCCCTCTCCCTCCACTCTCTCCCTACAATTTTCACTTCTCTCCCTCTTGCTTCCTTTCTCCCTCCCTATTATTTTCACTATCTTTGCCTCTCTTTCTTTCAGTCATTCGTTCCTCTGTTACTCCCGCAATGTCTGTTTCTTCTTCTTTTCTCTCCACTCCTTCCTTTCTCTTCATTCCTCCCTCCCTTCTCTCCATTCCTTCCTCCTTTCCCTCCATTCCTGCCATCTTTCTCTCCAGTTCCACATTTCCTTTTCCTCCAGGGCATTGCTCTTCTTCCTCCTCCTCCACATTCATTTAACTGTCTCCTATTCGTCTTTCCTTCCGTCTCTCTCTCTCTCTACATTTCCATAGCTCCAGTTCTAACCAGTTCTCTCTCTTTCTCTCTCTCGTTTCCTTCAGTGCTTGCTTTCTTTGCTTTCCTCCAGCTCTTCCACTGTCGCTGGTTCCTCTCTCTCCCTCTCGTTCCCGACACTTCTCTCCCTGCCTCAAATTCCCTCTTTCGTCCAGCTTTCTCCTTCCCTAGTTTCCTTCCTTTCTACTCTTCCAGTTCTACCTAGTTTTCTCTCCTCTCCTTCATTCCAGTCCCTTCCATGCCTCTTACTCTCCCTCTATCTCCACTCCTCCAATTCCCTCTTTCGTAATATTTTCTTCCTCTCAACTTTCCTTCATTTTCATCTATTCTACCTAGCTCTCTCCCTCTCTCCTTCCCTCCAGTTCCCTGCTTTCCTCCACGTCCGTACCTAGCCTAGTGTCTGCCGAGTCCTGTTTGTTATGCTGTTGTGTGGTGTGCTGTGGTGTGGTGTGGTGTGGTGTGGTGTGGTGTGGTGTGGTGTGCTGTGCTGTGCTGTGGTGTGGTGTGGTGTGCAGTGCTGTGCTAGGGTGGTGTGTGCTATGCTGTGCTGTGCTAGGGTGGTGTGTGCTGTGCTGTGCTGCGCTAAGATGGTGTGTGCTGTGCTGTGCTGTGCTGTGCTAGGGTGGTGTGTGCTGTGCTGTGCTGTGCTAGGGTGGTGTGTGCTGTGCTGTGCTGTGCTAGGGTGGTGTGTGCTGTGCTGTGCTGTGCTAGGGTGGTGTGTGCTGTGCTGTGCTGTGCTAGGGTGGTGTGTGCTGTGCTGTGCTAGGGTGGTGTGTGCTGTGCTGTGCTGTGCTAGGGTGGTGTGTGCTGTGCTGTGCTGTGCTAGGGTGGTGTGTGCTGTGCTGTGCTGTGCTAGGGTGGTGTGTGCTGTGCTGTGCTGTGCTAGGGTGGTGTGTGCTGTGCTGTGCTGTGCTAGGGTGGTGTGTGCTGTGCTGTGCTGTGCTAGGGTGGTGTGTGCTGTGCTGTGCTGTGCTAGGGTGGTGTGTGCTGTGCTGTGCTAGGGTGGTGTGTGCTGTGCTGTGCTGTGCTAGGGTGGTGTGTGCTGTGCTGTGCTGTGCTAGGGTGGTGTGTGCTGTGCTGTGCTGTGCTAGGGTGGTGTGTGCTGTGCTGTGCTGTGCTAGGGTGGTGTGTGCTGTGCTGTGCTAGGGTGGTGTGTGCTGTGCTGTGCTGTGCTGTGCTAGGGTGGTGTGTGCTGTGCTGTGCTGTGCTAGGGTGGTGTGTGCTGTGCTGTGCTGTGCTAGGGTGGTGTGTGCTGTGCTGTGCTGTGCTAGGGTGGTGTGTGCTGTGCTGTGCTGTGCTAGGGTGGTGTGTGCTGTGCTGTGCTAGGGTGGTGTGTGCTGTGCTGTGCTAGGGTGGTGTGTGCTGTGCTGTGCTAGGGTGGTGTGTGCTGTGCTGTGCTAGGGTGGTGTGTGCTGTGCTGTGCTAGGGTGGTGTGTGCTGTGCTAGGGTGGTGTGTGCTGTGCTGTGCTGTGCTAGGGTGGTGTGTGCTGTGCTGGGGTGGTGTGTGGTGTGTGCTGTGCTGGGGTGGTGTGTGGTGTGCTGTGCTAGGGTGGTGTGTGCTGTGCTGTGCTAGGGTGGTGTGTGCTGTGATGTGCTGTGCTAGGGTGGTGTGTGCTGTGCTGTGCTGTGCTAGGGTGGTGTGTGCTGTGCTGTGCTGTGCTAGGGTGGTGTGTGCTGTGCTGTGCTGTACTAGGGTGGTGTGTGCTGTGCTAGGGTGGTGTGTGCTGTGCTGTGCTGTGCTAGGGTGGTGTGTGCTGTGCTGTGCTAGGGTGGTGTGTGCTGTGCTGTGCTAGGGTGGTGTGTGCTGTGCTGTGCTGTGCTGTGCTAGGGTGGTGTGTGCTGTGCTGTGCTGTGCTGTGCTGTGCTAGGGTGGTGTGTGCTGTGCTGTGCTAGGGTGGTGTGTGCTGTGCTGTGCTAGGGTGGTGTGTGCTGTGCTGTGCTGTGCTAGGATGGTGTGTGCTGTGCTGTGCTGTGCTGTGCTAGGGTGGTCTGTGCTGGTGCGGGCCTGGGCTGGGAGGGCGGGTGCCTTGCCTTCCTTGGCCCAAGTAGCTCGTCTGCTCCACAAATCAATACTCCCTTCTCCTGCCTGCCTCCCTCACCAACACCGCCATCCTCCTACTGTTTCTTCGTAGTCTCCCTGCCTACCATCCTCCTTTCTTCTCCCTGTCTCACCCAGCCAACTATACTCCTTCCTTCGCCCTGCCTTATCCTATCCTGTCTTCTGCCTGCTTGCCTCCCTCACCAGCATCACCATCCTCCTACTTTCTTCTTCTTATCCTTCTCCTCACTCTCCTCCTCCTCCTGCTGCTCTCTTCTCTATCTCACCCTGCCTCTCCTCATCCTATTCCTTCTCCCTGTTTTTACCCTACTTCTCCCTGTCATACTCCTGTGCTGTTCCTTCTGCCTCTCTCACCCTACCAGTCACCTTCCAATTCCCTCTCCATGTGTCACCCTATCATTCCCCTGCATGTCTTCTTCACTCTGCTGAACGTTCTGCTGTCCTGTCTTCTCGATGTTTTACCCTGCCTCTCCTGTTTCTTCCTTACCCTGTCTCAACCCATCCTCCTGTTTCGTCTTCACGGTCTCATGATGTCTCTCCTCCTCCTCCTGTTCTCTCTCCCTACCTCCCTTCCTACTCCTGCTTCTTCTTTCTCACCCTATCAATCTGCCTGCTTCACCAGCCTCTCCTCCTCCCGTTCCTTCTCTGTCTCACCCTGCCTCTCCTCTTTCTGCTTGTTCCTCTTGCTTTACCGTACCTTTCTTCCTGCTACCTACGTCACCGTGCCTCTCCTCCTGCCTGTCTTACCCTGTCTTTCTTCCTGGTACCTGCCTCTCCTCCTGTCTGCCATACCCTGCCTTTCTTCCTGCTACCTGCGTTACCGTCTCTCTCTCTCTCTCTCTCCCTTCCTGCCTCACTCTACCCCTCCCTTGCTGCCTTACCCTGCATCTTCCTATACTTGCTTGCTCTTCACCTTGCTGCCTGTCTTGTGTCTGCCTCATCCTTCCCTTCCCTTCTGTCTGCCTGCCTCTTCCAACTTCTCCTGCTTCATCCTTCCTCCAACCTTCCTCATTCTTCCTCCCCTCCTCTCCTGTCTTCCTCATCCTACCGCTCCTCCTCCCGGCCTCACCTTATCTCTCTTCCTCCTCCCTGCCTCAGCCTACTTCTCCTCTTCCTCCCTGCTTCACCCTACCTCCCTTCCCCCTCCCTACCTCACCCTACTTCCCTTCCCCCTCCTCCTCACTGCCTCACCCTACCTCACCTCTCACTGCCTCCCTGCCCCCCTACCTACCTATCTCAGTGTTATTTTCTTGCATCCTCGAGGCAGTGCCAACCTCAACCTTCTCTTCCTGCCTCCCTTTCCTCCTACCTCGCTGCCTCTTCCTCTGATTCCTCTCTCTCCTTCCTCCTCCTCCTCCTCACCTAATCTACCTACCCACCTCCTCCTTGCCGCTCCACTGTCTCTCCTGCTAACTACCCCTCCACCTCCCTGCTTCTCCTGCATCTTCTTTACTGCCTGCCTCCTCCTCCACTGCTCCTTTCTTGTCTCCTACCTACAGCCCCTCCTCCTCCTCCTCTACCTCTCCTTCCTCCTTTCCTGTCTCCTACCTACCGCCCCTCCACCTGCCTCCTCCACCACCACTAGGCTGCACCTCCCCCCTCCTCCGCCTTCCTGCTTGCCTCTCCCCGCCGCCTCCTTCGCCTCATTCCATTCTCCTGTGCCTCTCCTTCTTCACGCCTTCTGCCTCACCCTCTTCCTATCTTTTCTCTCCTTCAGCAGGCTTCCTCCTTCTTTCCCTTGCCGCTCCCTCTCACCTCCTTGACTGTCTCTTCCTTCCCCAAGCTTCCTTCTTTCACTTGCCTCTCCCTCTCTATTCTCCTTGCTTTTCCTCTTCCTCACAACCTTCTCTCCTCAAATCTCTTTCCCTGCCCCCCCCCAAGTCTCTCTCTCTCTCTCTCTCGCTCTTCTCCCTGCCTCTCTCTCTCTTTTCTCTCTCTCTCTCTCGCCGCCCACATCTCTTCGCTTTCATCCTGCTCCTCTGCTCTCTTCCTGCCTACTTCTCTCCTTCCCCCCACCCATCCCTCATCTCTTCCTGCCTATTCCTCTTCTTTCCGTAACTACCCCTGCCTCTCTCTCTCTCTCTGATTTCCTCTCGTCTCTCCCTGCCTGCCCCTCTTCTCTCTCTGCCTGCCCCTCTTCTCTCCCTGCCTGCCCCTCTTCTCTCCCTGCCTGTCCCTCTTCTCTTCCTGCCTGCCTCTCTTCTCTCCCTGCCTGCCTCTCTTCTCTTCTCTTCCTGCCCCCCCTTCTTCTCTTCCTGCCTGCCTCTCTTCTCTTCCTGCCTGCCTCTCTTCTCTTCCTGCCTGCCTCTCTTCTCTTCCTGCCTGCCTCTCTTCTCTTCCTGCCTCCCTCTCTTCTCTTCCTGCCTCCCTCTCTTCTCTTCCTGCCTCCCTCTCTTCTCTTCCTGCCTCCCTCTCTTCTCTCCCAATTTAAAACCCTGTCTCCCATTTTAAAACCCCACTTCCCAGTTTAAAACCCCGCCTCGCATTTTAAAACCCCACCTCGCATTTTAAAACCCCGACTCCCAGTTTAAAACCCCGACTCCCAGTTTAAAACCCTGACTCCTATTTTTAAAACCCCACCACCCAGTTTAAAACCTCGTCTCCCAGTTTAATACCCCGCCTCCCAGTTTAAAACCCCGCCTCCCAGTTTAATATCCACCTTCTCAGTTTAACACCCACCCACCCAGTTTAATACCAAGCTTCTCAGTTTAACACCAACCCACCCAGTTTAATACCAAGCTTCTCAGTTTAACACCTTTGCTCCCAGTTTAAAAACCCTTCTCCCTCCTATTTTAAACCCTTCCCTACGATGGCGTGCTCTCGTATTTTCATCTAGCCGTTACTAGACGAGATTCACCAGCCTGTGGGAGCGACCAAGCAGAAAGGGGTTTATGGAAGAATATAATCCCCCCCAAATCGAAATTCTCTCCGGGGCTAAGGAAAATCATCTGGATAAGAAGTTAATTTTAAAAAGACGTCATCATGGAAGGTGTCAAAAATTCTTCCTCCCAGTTTTACAGCAGGTCTCCATTTTAAAACCTTATCGTTATCTTCTCCATCAACAGCACCCATCCCATGCACCTGCTTCCTTACCTACCTACAGATGAGTACAAAGGAATACAAAATGAAACAGATCTATTAGCAAAATGATCCAATGCGACAGGTAAAACGGTTGGGTGGGAGAAAGACACAGGTGCGAGAGACAGCTTGAATTTTTATTTCATCTAACGCTTTGGGCTCTGAAGATGGGTTCTTTGTCGGGTGAAACGTTAGAGAAAATACAGAACTGAAACTCAAGCCTGTGTCTCTCCCACCTAACTCCCAGATCAGTTAGTCCTTTCGCGGCTGCTTGTTACAGTGAAGACTATGACAATTCTATGAGTGAAGATAAGGAGAGCAAAACAAGAAGGCTTTACACTACAAATATAATACAACTTATCTTACCCACAACCCTGCCATTCAATATTCTTTTTTGTCATTTCAAAAGAATAGGAAACAAAAAAAAATTGATACCTATATGGGTGACGATAATTTGAATCATCACAATTCCCTCCCTCCCTCCCTCCCTCCCTCTCCCTCTCTCTCTCTCTCTCTCCAGCCATGACTATGAACCAACCTGGGCATAAGCAATATCATCACAACCTTCCAACTACCATAACCACACTCAGGACCTACCACCACCATTACCACAATCCACCACAACCATTACCGCAGCTTCTACCACCACCACCACCACATAAAACCACAACCACAAGCATCAACTACCACAACAACGACTACCAGGACCTTCATTTTCCCTTTTATCACTAGATACCACTATCACTACCACCACTCAGAGCAACAACCGTATCTACCACAACTACCAACATTATCAACAAGCCAAATTATTGACAATGCTGCTACTACCAACATTACACTAACATCACAGCTACCAACACCGAGATTATAACTACCAACATTACAATAACATCACAACTACCAACATTAAACCAACACCACAACTACCAACATTAAACCAACACGACAACTACCAACATTAAACCAACATCACAACTACCAACATTAAACCAACATCAACTACTAACAAAACTATCAACTTCAACTAACAACTACCAACATCGCAACAATTAACCACCAACACAAGTACCCAACACCTACCAACATTGCCAACAACTACCTACATCACAAATACCAGCATCTACCAACACTGCCAACAGCTACCAACATCACTATCACCACCGCAAGGCACACTGGCCAAATCCTCAAGTACCACCATTTCTTTAACTACCAACATTATAGTCCAAATGACCCTAATAAACATTCCAAGATTTCCAACTACCAACATTGCCACAAGTACCAACATCAAGCTGCCACGACTACTACTATTACCACTACTACTACCATCAGCAAATCTAACTACCAACATTACTAAAACTACCACCATTTTCAGCAAGACCTAACTATCACCACTCCCCTTCACTAATAACCACCACAATCACTCCTAACCAAAACTACCACCATCGCCTCAACTACCACCATTACCACAATTATCAAGTCAGGAATTAGAGTAGGCAATACTGTAGAAGGGAAGGGAAGGGAAGGGAAGGAGAGGAAACGATAAAGAAAATGGAGAGTGAGAGGAAAAAGGGGGATGGAGAAAATGAGATGGAATTAATGGAGAGAGAGAGAGAGAGAGAGAGAGAGAGAGAGAGAGAGAGAGAGAGAGACGAAAACATGATTCAGCAATTAACCTTTATACGAGTACACCGGTAAAACACACACACACACACACACACACACACACACACACACACACACACGAAACGTCTAGAATTTAAACAGCACCATCAAAAAACCGTTCACTGACGGAATCTACATCTAACACACCAGTTACAACCTGTAATGAAGAGAATATACAACCAGAGAATACAACCAGTAATATTCCCCCCCCCAAATGCATATATTATCTATCTATCTACCTATCTATCTATCTATATTACTGGTTGTAACTGGTAAGTAAGATGTAGGAGGCTGCATTAGTGAAAGTTTTATATTATACACACACGCTCCGAAATGATAAATAAAAGGAGGGGGGGAGTTAAAAATTCCTAATATAAATCAGTGCAATACCACGAAAGGCAAAAGCAACATTGAGCTTTTGTCTAAAAACATAAAATTAACAGAAACTTTGGCTGTCTGGTATATATCAGTAGTTGTGAAAGAAATATTAAATACCTCATTACTTACACAAAACTATCACCACTTTTGGCATTACAATCAATTAATTAATCGTCATGCCATTATCATCACTTTTGGGGAACATTTATTTCGGCATTGTAAAGTTGGGGGGGGGGGGGGTCCAAAGATGGCGCCCACGTGGTAATGAAAACAGGACAGTCATGTGACCTTTATGGGGGTGGGGCGGGAGGGGGAGATGAGAAGGGAGGAAGGGAGGCAGGACGAAGTGAGAAGGAAGGGGGTAAAGAGAACTGATCAGATGAAAGGAACTGAGGGAGGGGAAGAGAGGGAGATAACGAAGGGACTGAGGGGAGGGAGGGAAGGTTGAGAGGACGGGGGAGAGAGATGTGATGGACGGGGGTGAGGAAGCACTGGGTAGAGGGAGGATGTGAGAGGGATGGAAGGAGGGGAAGGGTGCGAGATGAGATATGAGAATGGGGTTGGGATGGGGAGATGCAATAAATGGGAGGTGATGGTGGGGGAGCCGTGCGAGGATGGGGGCATTGGGGAGGAGAAATTAAAGGAAGGGAAGTGGGGAAAGGGAAGCACAAGGACGGGAAGGAAGGAAGAAGGGAGCTGAAGGAGAGGAAATGGAGGGATGGGGCTAAACGGGCGGGGGGAGACGAGGGAAATGTGGAGGAAGGATAGGAAAGAATGAATGCAGGTGAGAAATAATGGGATTAAAGCAGAACAAGAAGAACAATGAGGATTTGATGAATGCAAAGTAGAAAAGAAGGGAAACTATTGAAAAAATGGGAAAAAAATGGGGAGGGGGGGGAAGGAAAGACGGAAGGGGGGAAGCACATGAAAAAGAAGGGGGATGCAGGTGTGGAAGATGATCATAAAAATATACGTGGTGGGATAGGGGTGGGGAGGGGGGAGAAGGAGGGTGGGGAGGGGGAAGAAGGAGGGTGGGGAGGGGGAAGAAGGAGGGTGGGGAGGGGGAAGAAGGAGGGTGGGGAGGGAGAAGAAGGAGGGTGGGGAGGGGGAGGAAGGAGGGAGGAAAAGGGGGTGACGATGAACAGAATAAGATCAAATGAGGAGACATGGGGTTAGTACTGAGTTGAAAGTATACGAGATGAAAGAATTGGAAAGGAAGGGTAAGAAGAGGCGAGAAAAGGAAGAGAAAGGGAAGGAGACCGGGATGGGATGGGAAAGGTGAGGAAAGGACAAAAAGGGAGAGGAGAGGATAAAAAGGGAGAGGGGAAGATAAAAAGGGAGAGGGGAAGAAAAAAAGGAAAAGGAGAAGATAAAAAGGGAAAGAAGATAAAAAGGGAAAGAAGGAGATAAAAAAGGGATATGAGAAGATAAAAAGGGAAAGGAGAGGATGAAACGGGAGAGGTGAGCATAGAAAGGGAGGGGAAAGGGAAGAGTGAAAATGAGATGAGTGGAATCTGTGAAAGGGATGAAGGAATGAATGAAGAAGAAAAAAGATGGGGAAAAGAACAGGAGGAGAGGGAAGAAGGCGGTATAAATAAAAGGATACAATAGGTAGAAATAATAATTTGAAGGCAACAGGGGAAAGAAATAGGAAGTGACAAAAAGAAGAGGAAGTGACGGCCAAGTTGAAATAAGAATAAGGGAGAAGGGAGGTGAAGTGAAGTGGAAGGTAAACAAAGGGAGGAAGGAAAGGGAAATCGGCGATGAGGGGAGAAGGGAGAGACGATAAAAAGGGAGAAGGGAGGAAAAGCGAGCCATAAAGGGAAGAAAATAGTCACGGAGGAGAGGAAAACGATGAGACGAAGGTGAGGGAAAGAGAGGTGAGATGAGCAGAAGGTATGGTGAGTCACTGCAGAGGGAAAGGAGAGGGAAAGGGATGAAGGGAGGGGTGAGAGAGAGAGAGAGAGGAGGGGAGACGAAGGCGGATAGAGGAGTAGGGGGGGAGAGGAGGAAGCTGCATGGAGGAAGTGGGAAGGAGAGGACTGTGGATGGCGAAGAGAGTGAAGGTAGGTGGAGGAAAGGGAGGGAAGAAAACAAGGGGGAAAGTGAGGAAGTGGGAGGGAGTAGAGGATGGGGATGGGAGGAGAGGAAAGGGAAGGAAAAGGGGGATGAAGGACAGGGGAGGGGATGGAGGAAGGGAGGGGGAGAGAGGAGGGGTGAGGGGAGGAAGGAGATGGGGGGGGATGGGGGGAGGAAGGGGGGTATGACCGTGACCGTGGAAGAGGGTGAGGGTGTGGCGATACACCAGCTGACGCACACACACACACACACACACACACACACACACACACACACACACACACACACACACAGTCAAATCTTCTCCATATACTTCATAACCTACATATAAAACGAATAGTAGATGTAAGTAGTAAAGCATGGGATGCCACCTTCGCCGTGCTCCCATCCATACTCTTACCTGATATATCCATCCTTCAGTTCCTACCTTCTCGCTTATCTTCCTCAACCCTCCAATACCTTCCCCCATTCCATTCCCTCTTCTTTCTCCTATCTCTCTGCTTCCTTCCCTCTCATTCTTCTCCCCCTTCCCCCCTCCCTCCCTCTGCCTCAACCCCCACCAACTGCCAGATCTCTACTTGTGGTTACCAAATATAAACCTACAGGTATATTTAAACCATATCCCGTATTTCGAAATAAATACAGTGTACAACCATTATATTATATCATATCTTACGAAATTATATGCAACTCGTCTATTATTCGACTTCCTTTTCCACAATTTCAAATTTTTCGCGATTAAAATTAAATTAATCACTCTAAAGTTGGGTTGGCCACGAGAGCGTCCGTTGGGAACCGGTAGAGGCGGGTAGGAGGACGCCAAGCAACCCTCGCCCTTACAGCCAGAGGGACTTAATAGCGAGTCTTCAATGCCCGCCAGCCTAACCCGCCCGTTGGACCACGTTCTGGTTTAAATTTCCTTCTTGGGGATAGGTTGGGGAAGGTCTAGAATGGCTTGAACTTTGCTGCCGCTTCTACGCCACCTGATTATTCGACCTACGAGAAGGGAATCTTAAGGTTTAGTTTAGCCTGGCCAATATTTTAGCTTTTGTCAACTTCTTAGATGGTGAGTGTCTGAATTTCAAACTAATAGCTACCTGTGGAAGGTCTAATTTGGCTTGAATTACGGAGACTCCTTGGACCAGTTGAAATTCGAACAAACAG
>NC_137038.1:4022500-4112500 GCF_032717465.1 Coenobita brevimanus
GTCACATCGCCACCACTCTCTGAAGCTGTGCCGAACCCTTCAACAACCCTACAACAATTTGGAACACTCCTTGCCTATATTACTACAAGTCTGAATTAAGTACTGTAAAATACAATGCCCTATACAAATTATTTAGCCAGACGTTTTTCTCACTAATGTCATGCAATACTTACTCTACTTTGGCGTAAAAATATCCGTCTGTTTTACTGAGATTGAGGCATCAGTATACAGTACGATCTTACAAACAATTTATGCTTAAGAAGTTTTGTGAACACGGTGACAGGTAACCAACTCAGAACTGCTTGAGATGCCAAAACGAAATCAATCTAAGAGAACGAAAATTACTGCTCTGAGTTGTATGCAGTAAACTTTATTTAAATATCATAATGACAGCATTACAATGATGATATAATATGCCCGTCAAATGGCCAAAAATTAAAATACAGTTCATCCCACGAAACTGGAGGCAAGATGGAGAGGTGGGGGTGGGAGTGGGTGAGGTTGTAACTGGGAATTTTCCTCTGAATCATGTACCGAGAGAAATATAAGAGATCTATTCTGTATATCCCTACCTTACGTAAACATGAATATGATGATGATGATGATGACGAGGAGGAGGAGGAGGAAGAGGAGGAGGAGGAGGAGGAGGAGGAGGAGGAGGAGGAGGAGGAATATGATGACAAAGACAATGATGGTGATGATGACGATGATGATATCTTCCCGGAAATCCTAACGAGCGGAAAAAATCACTCTATTCCTAGCCTAATTAATTTACAAAATATACCTCTATTTTACCAATTAACTGCGTCTATACCTGCATACACGAACTCGGCTCTAAGGAATCCAATACTCTTTCTCTATAATCACTACCCAAACCACAAACATTATACAGGATTCAATAATGTTTTTCACCTTACCGGGTAACTTTTTAACTTGGTCCAGATTTAAGTATTTTGTAACTCATTCCACATAGCTTTGTGGCAGAAAAAAAATAATATAAGACTCCGCAACCTCTCCAAACTACTTCTTCGTGACAAGCACTACATTTTAGTGTGATTATATTATTCCAATTAAGTATTTAATACTGAGATAATGATTCGAGGTAATGTTATAATTTTAGCCAATATGGAGAGAGAGAGAGAGAGAGAGAGAGAGAGAGAGAGAGAGAGAGAGAGAGAGAGAGTATACCGTCCTGTTGCTTTAATATGCTGGACTGTAAGTTGCCAAACGGGAAAATTAAGACCGTTCGAACTCCACCACTCTCTCCATGATCTCAATAATGTATCTACAACAGAAGGATGGTCTGATACATTTTATAACCAAAAAGGAAGATTTAGGCAAACTGAACCACGGTTGTGCAAGAGCTAATGATCATGCACCCATACCTTTTTTTTTTTACTACTCCATGTTACTCATACTTTTTTTTACTACCTTTCAAGTACTGGCATGACAAAATTAAATCGGTGTACACGAAAATTACTTGCAACGGCACAGATCCATGTCACATACAGTATCGTTGGCGACACACACACACACACACACACACACACACACACACACACACACACACACACACACACACACCAGCCATACCAAGATATCCTTGTAGACTACCACGTTCACTCATTCGTTGTGGCGACATTGTAAATTTAGCTTTTCCGATTAATCCAGGTGTATTAACCATTGAAAAATATAGTAATAATCTAGTTAATTGTGTACGGTACTTTAACCCTGAATCCGGTGACTCTTCCTTAAATTCCAGTGATATTCTAGCTATCTCCAGGCGATTTTACTAAGAATTTTTGAACTGACGGGGCTACATACAGCTTTTATTAATCCCTCCACTGCGAGAAGATTTCAAGTAAACTGTCCGTGAGATGCATAAATATAACAAGAAGTCAGTGCGGTTAAACAAACACCAAATAGTAGTAGTACACATCGCAAAGTGCAATAAATAAAAATAAATAAATAAACACTAGTCGAGGCAAATTCCACCCAAGCCAGTTTCCTCACGTTAAGTCTTTCTGCCCAAGGACGATTTATTTTTTTATTTTAATCTGGCCAACGCAAGACAACTTTACTAAGCTTAGAGATGACGTCCAGGGCCTGAAGGTGTTTAGAGACGGTAAGTAGCTATGGCGGAAAATGGATGGAGCGGTGAGTTTACAAAATGGATGGAGTGATGAGTTTATAAAATGGATGGAATGGTGAGTTTGTAATGAACCACTATATATTACCAAGTCAAAATGTGCTACGAGTGAATGATTATCGACATGAGACATACAAATAACAAGACCACTGTAAGAATACGTCAGTACACAATATTCTACATACACGGTACATAAATTCCTCCAACACTGTGTACCAGTATAAACCATTACAGTACGGTATGTATCTAGTCCACGCATTTTATAATTAATCTGAAGTATATGACCAGACGATTATACATGACGGGCCTCTCGTGGTTAAAGGACAGGAACAGGTGAGCAATACAGGTAAATAATCCAGCAGCCTACGATGATCTTTCTACCTCCTTTCCTCCACATCAATATATTCATCATGGGAAGATCTCTCGTAGTGAAAAAACACCAATATAGCCTATGTTATTATACTGGTTACAAAGACTTTCGTTCCAATGCGCTATGATAAATGGTGATGTTTACGGTGAAGCAAACTCTAGAATATATGCCACGAAAACACTAAAAATAAACCTGACTGTGTGGTGAATTAGGGTTATAACTAATACAAACATGACGTCACGCACCATAAGGAACAAGGGCAAAATGGCGGCATAACAGCACACAACGCAAAAGAAAAGATAAAGAAAAGGTACAGTACGGTAGTTTTCTTCTTTTTTTTTAGAACACAAAAATTAAATACCGGCACTAAAAATCACTTAACTAATTTTAATTAGGAAAGATCAATCCGATAAAACTCACAATTATTATATAAATTAAAAAGCACGCAACACTATGTGAAGGAAATAAAGGTAAGTAGCAGAGTAAATATTTCCCTGGAAGGACAACGTAAAAATAATGCAAGCAGAATCCATACACCTACATACCGGTAACCTAAAGTATAATGAAAGCAATAAGTGATAAAGCTAACTCACAATTACTAAATTAAAAGGCGATGTTGCAATAATGACCACGTATATTAAGGGCAATAAACGATGAAGCATTACCTGGCCCCTGTAATTTAACATCAATATTTAACTTAAAGTTATCCACTAGTTTTAAATATCAGCACTGGTGTGTACCGCATAAATCAGGGAAGGGAAATACTGGGATACATAATAATACAGTAATAATAATAATAATAATAATAAATGCGTAAGCACTTCGAAAAACTACCCAAGTTCCTGAGAGAGAGAGAGAGAGAGAGAGAGAGAGAGAGAGAGAGAATCACCCAAATACGTCAAAAACCAATTCCAAAAGCGCATCATCTTTCATTCACGCTGTGCTCAGTAATATCACTCTTCCTTCAAGGTTTCTGAATCGGGAAATCCTCAAGACAATAAACGCAACCTTGAAGGCGTATGAGAGGCGTGGCTGCAGAGGTGAAGATGAGACAGACCAGGATTGAGGTGGAAGGAGAATTTTGAGGGAAGCATTTTATTTAATTCTGATTTATTTAGAGTCACAGGAGCCCATGTCTACAACTGGAAACATCAGTGGGTAGTAAGCACAGCATTCTCCCTCTCTCTCTAGCTCTCGCTCTCTCTCTCTCTCTAACACACACACACAGTTCTGGCTATAACCACTTCAGCACCAGCTCTCTCTCTCTCTCTCTCTCTCTCTCATACTAGTTGTCTCACAGTAGTATGACAAATAAACGCGAGCCAGTGAATGTGGGAAGGTATGGCACTGTACATATGGTTTCTTTTCACCCAATAAAGAACACAAAACCCCATTCAGTTCAGTTTATGGTCCAGTGTTGTCAAACTGGAAGGTAAATTTGAACTACACTCTGTTCACTTTAACTTGGCCTAAATTTGCCATCTGTCTTGAATGCTGGGTTGTAAAAATTGACAGACACTAAAATACGATGCTAGTCACGAACTTCCATGGCAAGGATGTAGAGCCATAGCACTGCCCTTCTCTGCCACCGAGTTACGTGAAAATAAGCAACAAAAGGACGAAAATCTGGGTTAAAGTGAATGACATCTAGCCACAGGGCAAAATTTATCTAGTAACCAAGGAGATTCACCTTGTATCATACAGCTAAGGCTCATCGAATTTCACACAACCACGTCCTGGGACTGGGTCGGTAGGATTAACCCAGTTCCCTCAGATGAAGACAGCAAAGGAGATAGGGATAAGACAGAAATTGAAGGACAATGTAAGGGAGTATGTTGCAAGAAAAGAGATGGCGAGACAAGGTAAGGGAGCAGAGGAGGAGTATCGGGTGTCGCAGAGAGGTAGATCGAGGAGGAAGAGGAGAGAGAGAGAGAGAGAGAGAGAGAGGGGGGGGGGCTAAGGGGTGTAGGCTATGTTTGAGAGTTACGTGAACGAACATACCCAGAACGAGGTATAGAGATAAAAGAGGGTAGTGTATATGGAGAGGGTGATACACTGCTGGAGAAGAGAAAGACGAAGAACAGAACGAGAGAGAGCTGGGGTGCACATATGAGAGGAAAAGAGGTACACCAACTTTCTAAGCATAACACCCCAGTTCAAAGTCCCTAATAAGCTGAATAAAACCGACTGGAGATGGCAGGAAAAAAAAGTTATAATTTACTGAACACAAAGATGTTAAATTTATGTTACGAATTTATCTCATACTTTTGGCTAACAATTATTAATAATTTTCCTACGCCTTGGTCATGTTCTTGGTTCAATGTGTCTGTCTGTATGTTAGCAAGATTATGGAAACTCTTAAATGGAGATGAACTTTTGGAATAATGATTGAGGGTTATCTGGGAAACAGGTGATTGAATTGGGGACGAAAAAGTCAAAGCCGATGCCATAAAAAAAAAAAATGAAAGTCACAAAGTCATGCATCTCAAGAATGAAAAAAAAAAAAAAAACCGGCACCAACAACAACAACGTTCCTTTAAATTTTCGCGCTATAGCCTTGAGTAGGACCTTGAACGTTTGTCAGAAGGGTGAGGTCTTCTCCTGTCTGTTATACTTTTGTCGGTTTCCTGTTTACAATTTCGTTTTGAAGGGTTCAGGTTTATATTTCAGGGTTCCGCTTATTAAGTATCAGACGGTTATCGATAATATAAAGCTTCATATAAACAACGTATTATATCTATAAAATCCTGACCGGTCCACATTTTTTTTATGTACTTGATTACTATTTTCATGAAGTTTCAGGTATTAATATAGGTAATTATTTCACCTACACTTGATTTCGTTCATCACGTATCTAAGGCTGTTTTCATTTACGGTAGGTCATTGTAGAGGCTTCATGCTATTCTAACTTACACTGAGGCTTCACACCCTTTACCTAGTTTCGTTATCATCAACTGGTTCTCATGGCTTCGTTAACTGGATCCCCGATGGTCCACGTTATTACTGTAGTTCTTTCACACTAACCTGGCCCAGATTTAAGTCCTCTGATACCTTATTCCACGTAGATTAGTGACAGCTCTACATCCATAGCACTTCTTCGTGACAAGCATAATATTCAAGTGTCAATTCACTGTTCACCTCAACAATCAAGATGGAGAGAGTGAATTTAGGCCAAGTTAGGGCAAAAAGATAATAAATTGTTGGTTATTCCCCATCTTACACAGCTACTATTTTTGGTGCTTTAATTTACCTCAGCATACAGGTAATTTTGAGCGTCATATTACCCCACCACAATCATCACTTGTCTGAGATTTTACGCTACTGGTTGGCCATTCTACTATGACTTATTTTATCTTCCCCTCGCTACCACCAGGCGATTATATTTTGTTTACATTTTTTTTTTTTAGGCTGGAGGGGACTTGTAGCCTTCATTAACCCCTTCACTACTATCTCATGGCTTTCTCCTGGGCTGAAATTGCCTTGTAGCACACACACACACACACACACACACACACACACACACACACACACACACACTCTCTCTCTCTCTCAAATGCCGGTACTGTCTTCCGCCATCTCTGTCACAATGGGCTTACTGTGCTTGTTATAACCTATGTTCACCGTCACCAACATTAAAATACTCCTTACTCCTTACTACTAATATTTTACTTTTGCCTCCATTTATATTCTCACAAAACCACTACTTCCATCTTTTTAGCAACTATTTAATTTTTGCTTCCATTCACATTAACTCACTGCTTGTGCTCCACATTCCCTCTCCGGCACTCCTATTGTCATTACACACACCCATGCACCCCTCTCTACCCACTCCTGTGCACACTCCACTCCCCACCATTTGTACACCCCCCCCCTTCCATCGCACATGCTTCCAGGGATGACAACACTAAATGTGAGATCAATTCGCTAACTTAACATGGGTGTGCATGTCAGAATAACAGAAATAAATGGGCTAGTGTGCGGCAGAAATGAAGACTGATGGAAAGAGAATATTGTATAGTGTAAGAGGCAGCCTGAAGAGATTTGGTACAAATAGTGCACGTTTTGGAGAGAGAGAGAGAGAGAGAGAGAGAGAGAGAGAGAGAAATGCCAACTACGGTACACTAGGCATACCATATTAACAACTCATTCTGACAATATGGCACGATCATCAACCATGTGTATATGACAGCCATCCCCTGCCTAGTAAGTCAACTATCCAGTGGGACATCCGATCTACCACAACGAAAACAACAGATCTGTCCTTGACATTTGCAAAATATCACACTGCTACTGAGAACTTTATCACGGCATCTTCGAGCCTACATAATGGATCCCAACACTCAAAACACTGATTTCCATTTTCACCTACTTACTGCAGTACTTGGCTACAATATAATTCCGCTACTGACTCGAAATTAAACTTAAAAACATTTATAATCTACCTCTGTGTTTGTACTTCTCATACAATTTCTGAGAGTGTATTTCTTGTAGCCGGTAATATATATATTGCAGACAGCCCTCATTCAGGGAAACTATTACCGAACTGTACTTTGCCAACATCAATAATAATTAACGAGGTTCACGGTGGGAGAAGATGGACAACTTACTGGGACAGTGTAGGTAGGATGGACAACAATCAGGCACACTCTTAAAAAAAATCTTATACGAAAAAGGCAGTACATAATTATTAAGTAATGTGACAGCAATGAATAAGGTACTTCAAAGTTGAACTCACAAATTGAAAAGTATAAATCAAAGAGGCGTTTCAGGTAAACACATTTTTCTTAACTAGTCGCCTTTTTATGAGAGAAGCCCAAACAGAAACAGCCTAAGTATCTGCTGATGATACCTGGCTCCACACGTCAAGGTCAGTCTGAATCAAAATATCCAAGCAACTGAAGCCAATCCACTCCCTAAATGAAATGCATCCTATTAGCTAGAGTGACAGCAATTGGTTTATGGGATATAGATACTGGTGGCTGAATACAGTACTTGGATCATGGCCATTGCTTTTACTAATGAGCTATTACTGGTACTTTCTCAAGAAGGAACAGCACAGAGAACGTGTGTGTGTGTGTGTGTGTGTGTGTGTGTGTGTGTGTGTGTGTGTGTGTGTGTGTGTGTGTGTGCTTTACCACCGTGACAATGCACCAACCCAGAAAACTGAAGTTGCCATGGTTATGCTTCATAATTGTGACTTCAAGGTCATGAAACAATCATCCACCTTACTCATCTACTATTGTTCCATAAAATATCCATCTCTTCAACAAAAATAAATAAATGAATAAAACTACCTACTACAACACAGACAATAACATTACCTAAGTTATGTTATTGTCTAAACTACAATGTGGCCATACTTTTTTCTACTTCAGTACCAATACGATATAAACAATCCACTTTGCCTCCACGATAATACTGCCACTCAAACCACAACACACTCATCTCATGCACCTTACACTCGAAACAAATCTTCAATGCTGTAGATAACCTAATATATAAATAAATAAATAAATAAAAATATTATATTTATATAGATAGATAGATACAGTACCAGTATGTGTGTGTGTGTGTGTGTGTGTGTGTGTGTGTGTGTGTGTGTGTGTGTGTGTGTGTGTGTGTGTGTGTGAGAGAGAGAGAGAGAGAGAGAGAGAGAGAGAGAAAGAGAGACTCCTTCATCCTGATGTACTCACACACACCATCGCATCACCAAAGCCCGTCTCTACAAGGCATGGGTAGGCTAAGTGAAGCCAAACTGATTTGTAGAGGAAAAAATATATATCCTAATGCAATGAGCTTCCTTCTACAATACTGAGTCTGCTTTCTTTTATAGAGAGACTTGTTGGCTAATGTGAAATCCAGTTATAATTACCGGTACTTAACTAGTGCTTAGTTACTGTAATTATATACAACGTAACCTTTGCTTCCAACCTGACTGGAATTTTCATGAAGTCTTCTTAAAACTGATATACTAATTCCATAATTGTGAGAAACTAGCACTGCTGCATAGCGGGCATATTACACTGCATGACCACTTATTTCACAAAGGGTACAAGCAGAAAGTTTATTCATGATTCTACTAAACTGATAAACAAGTACAGTGCCCTGCAAATCTGTTACACCTACCGACCCGCAGACATTCCCGGTAAATGCAAATCGGTGTGTTGGGTGGTCTGTTTTAATTTAGGTGCAATGTGCGGGACAACTAAAGTGGAACACCCAAGGCCAGAAGTGTCCGGTCACCGTGGCAACAACACACTCAGGTTAAAGGCACTGGTTAAAGTCAGGTTAAAGTGTTGTTTAATAAATGTTTTAAAAGTTGGTTGGTGGCTGGAGACTTGGAAATTTTTTGCGAAGCTTATTTTTATACCTTACTTGGTTTAGCATAAGTCAGTGTCATCCGTACATCAACGCATCTCCATACATTTGCCTTTAAACTACACTAGACAAAAGTATTATGAGTTTTATTTCTGCCTTTAACACTGCATTACTGTACAGCTTACCAAATAAAAAACAATTTCCATCGTGTTATCTTTTGGCAAATAATTGGTAATATGGGCATGTATTATGGAACTACTGTTGCTATGGCCAATGGTTCACCTGAAGCCGATGAACCACATAATTCCTGTCACTTCAGCCAGAAATCCTATGTTATGGCTGTGTTGAAGGACTGTCTCTGTTGTGTAAGTGAGGTGTACAAAGTCACTGTGTGAGAGGTGCACGAGGTGAAGAAGTGTTGTGTGAGTGACATGCATAAGGTGAGTAAGCATCGTGTATGTGAGGTGCATTAGATAAGTAAATCTTGCATGCACGAGGTGCAGGAAGTGAGTAAACGCTGTGTGAGTGAGGTGAATGAGTAAGTGTTGTGAGAAGTTCATGAGGGAAGTCTTGTGTGAGGGAGATGCATACGACGTGTTGTGTGAGTGAGATGCATACGATGTGTTATGTTTGTGAGGTGCACTTAGTGAGAGAGTGCTGCGTGAGTTACACAAACGAGGTACCGTAAGTGTTGTGAGTGAGGTGCACCAGGTAAGTTCCGTGATGTGAGGGGTCTGCATCACGGTGAGGACAGGAGCAGATTAATATTTTGTGAACTATTGCTTGTTTTGGTACTGGAGCTTTGAAAAGTGACAGCCAACTCAGTGTGTGGCAAGATGAGTTAGTGTCTTTCAGAAGGTGTGTGTGTGTGTGTGTGTGTGTGTGTGTGTGTGTGTTATAGCCCGCCCCCCCTCTCTCTCTACCGGTATATATGAAGCAATTTTCCTGAAAACTCTGTACGACTGGTGGCCATGTATTTGCTTAAACATGTTTGTGTACTGTACTGTTGGATGGTGGTGAAAGGTTGTTTATAGTAATCTGTGTAATGCAGAGACAGGTGGAGACAGGCTGATAAAACAATGAATGACTATCTCTACTGTCATTATTATAGTACGGTAAATACAAGTTAATGTGATAAATAATGCAACACAAAAAGTTATAATGTGATGGTTAGAACTGAATGAAGTCAACCATCAGCTATAAGGGGGTATATTCAGTAAAGTTAATTATGGACATTTAGACGAAAAAGCCAAAACAGTAACTAAAAGCAGTAGTGAGATTATTCACTCATGGTCACCCAATGGTGGCCAATCCACTAAGAAAGTCTCGTATCATCAACATTAATGTTCTGACTGATTTACAATACCAAATTAAAAAACTGCCAGAAATCTCAACAATATAATTTATATACTCATTCACTTTCAAACTGTACCAAATGATAATTTTCATACCCACGTCCAAGTCTTCTTTCATATATTACTGTATGTTCCTTGAAACAGAATTATATCCTACATAGTACAGTAATGTATGGCATACTGTAGCTATGTAGAAGCTGCAATATCTGCAGGTTGAACACAGTGGGAACATTCAAAATTCTGGTTATCTTATCATCAATAATTTGACAAGAAAAATTCTATGTATCAATGCTCTTATCAACTGCTGATAACTCAAAAGTGAAAAAGCAACACAGTCTATTCCTACAAATTTCTATTTGCTTTCCGTTATACTCCATCCTGACCAGCAAGACTTCCTTCCTCCTTGTGTTTTGTGAACACCTCACCCTCTCACTTACACTTCTGGTTTGTCTTAAGCTTCTTTAATTCACACATTCAATGTATAATGAGCCCAAATATACCACATCTTCATCTCACTTTTATGGGTTGACACAGTAATCTCTTCACCACATATACTATTTATTTACTAAAAACTATCAACATGGGTCTCACTGCCAAGAGCAGTACTGAATTAAGCAGTTACAGTCAAACTATCATTCCTATCCAACCCTCTACCATTTTATGTGCTAAGATTCCTAATACCTAACAGAACTAAACTCAATGTCAATGTTGATGCAGGTTTGTATCGCCTTGTTGCAAAATAGATCAGAGGCATACGAAGGGAAATGAAGTACTGACATAACTCTCATTCAAATTGACTGAATAAAGATATGCCTATCAGGAGAAACTACTGAGATTACGTACTAACCTTCTGCTGCGTCTGTATATTCTGTGGCAACTTGTAGTATTGCTGCAGCTGTTGCTGGCACTGCTGTAGCTCATAAGCCAGGTTCATCTGAGGCTGCATGGTGTGCGAAGCCATTCCTGAGGCCATACCAGGGCCCATGCCACCCTGAGGCATGCCCATGGGGCCCCCTGCTGCTCCTGCCATTGTGGGACCCATAGGACCTTGATGGTGCATACCAGGTCCTCTTGCCCCCATGCCACCCATTGGTCCACTCGGCATTTGTCCACTGGGCCGCTGACCAGGTGGGCATGAGGACATTTGTCCACCAGGTCCAACAGACATTTGGCTTCTGGACCCCTGAGGTCCTCCTGGTCTAGGTGGCATCTGGCCCGATGCCATCTGACCAGGAGTGCCATGGGGTGGCATTTGCCCTGGGGCCCCTGGGGTCATTTGGCCTGAGCTGGTTAGTGGGATATGTCCAGGGCCAGCATGCTGCATCTGGCCTGGCCCACTGTGTTGCATCTGACCTGGGCCACCATGCTGTAGCTGGTTTGGTGCACCATGCTGCATCTGTGCCATCTGTCCAGGGCCACTGTGCTGCATCTGGCCTGGCCCACCATGCTGCATCTGCCCTGGCCCTCCATGACTCATTTGGCTGGGACTGTTGAGAGGTATCTGAGTGGGGCCTCCTGGCTGCATCTGGCCTGGACCACTCCCCTTCTTTTGGTTGGGGCTCCCACTCTGAAGCTGCATGGGACCCCCTGGTGCAATCTGACCAGGACCTCCAGGACCCAACTGGCTGGGCCCTCCTGGCTGCATGTGATTTGGTCCAGCCTGCATCTGATTTGGTCCTCCAGGTTGCATCTGAGTAGGTCCTCCCTGCATCTGAGTGGGTCCTCCCTGTTGCATCTGGTTGGGTCCAGGTGTCTGCATCTGGTTAGGCTGCATCTGATTTGGTCCTCCAGGCTGCATCTGGTTAGGACCAGCCTGCAATTGGTTAGGTCCCCCTGGCTGCATCTGTGCAGGCCCCATGGACCTCTGCAACTGGCTATGTTGCAGTTGACCAGGCCCTCCAGCCTGCATGTGGCCACCCACACCCTGGGTCATGTGGCCTCCCATACCCTGTGGCATCTGTCCCTGTCCATACCCTCCTGGACTCATCATCCTGTAGCCAGCTGGGCTCATGCCTTGGGTTGAGTATGGTCCACATGGGCCATGAGGTCCCGAGTACCTCATCATACCACCACCTTGTGGGCCATGGGGAGACAAGGCCATGTTGGGTATGCTGGTAGGAGGCATGCCATTGGCTGCCACTGCCCCACCTGGTGTGCCATTTGCAGATATAGCATTGGGCATCATGCCATTCTGGGACATGGCACTTGTTGGCACACTCCCAGGGACGCTGGAAGTGGTAGGCACGTTGGTGGGTGCTGGGGGCTGGTGGTGGGCGGGGGAGACGGGCGGCACGGGTCCGTTGGCGGCGGCGGCGATGGCTTGGGTGGGCACGTCTACACTTTCACTGGCACACTCGACCTTGTTCACACCGCTCACTCCACTATTCACTATATTGCTACTGACACTCTGGGTGCACACAGGCCCGTTACTCTGCGACACACACACACTGCCTGTACTAGTGCTAGGAGTCAAATTACCATCACTAACATTACAAATACTGTCCGGCATGGGTGAATCTTGTGGTGGGGGTGCAATGGGTGACTGTTGGGGCGGGGTGGGGTGGGGTGGCCTGGGCCCCGCCAGGCTGCCCTGCATATAGCTGCCGGTTGGCATATAGTTCTGCTGGGCCATGCTTGGCCGCTGCTGCCAGTGTTGGGGTGACATAGGTGGACGTGCCACCCCAGGACCCAGTCCAGGAGACATTGGGGGACGTCCTGTACCAGGACCAACTCCTGGGGACATGGGAGGTCTGCTGTTACCTGGACCTATCCCAGGAGACATTGGGGGACGGGCAGTGCCAGGACCCATTCCTGGGCTCATGGGAGTGGCCATTGGAGTCCGGTTGGCCATGCCAGGTGACATAGGTGGGCGAGCAGCCATAGGGCTAGAGACACCTGATGAGGTGTAGTGGCTGGGGGACTGCATGGACTGGGTGGGCGTGGTACAACGTTGTGTGGTGGGTGTGTTTCTGCCGGGTGGGACAGGCTTCACCATGTTCTCCAGCTGCTGCAGACTGCTGCCCGGCCCTGTCCCCGCACCTGTACCTGCCCCCAACTGTCCTGATGGTGAGGGGGCTGAGGTGGCTGGGAGGGAGGCAGGGGATGACACCGGCGTGGTCACTCCCATGTTGGAGTTGGGTCGGGGATGTGGGGACATGCTGCGGGGCATGGGTGACATCTGGGGTCGTGGGGATGGCTGCGGGTGCGGGGAAAGCTGCGGAGAGGCCTGAGGGAAGGGGGTGCGGTAGCCCGGGGTTCCATTGGGCACCTGGGCTCCAGGGTACTGCGCCATGTCAGCCTGAGGTCTAGGGCCAGCCATCATGGCCTGGCTGGGGTGTGGCGGTTGCTGCCCCCCCATAGGAACTTGGCCCTGAGGATACTGCTGCCCGCCCTGGTATGGCTGCCTCATGGTGTACTGCTGGGGGCCACCCCCTGCTCCAGGGCCGGGACCACCTCCAGGGAAGGGGCTCATGCTAGGGGAGTTGGAAGCCATTGGTCGCTGGGGGTCGAAGCCAGGGTAGGGAGGTCGTGGTGTGCTCTGGTAAGCTATGCCCTGAGAACCAGGTGGGTACCCCTGACTCATGCTCTGGGGGGCCAGACCCTGGTAGTTCTGTGGAATGTTCTGTTGCATAGAGACCGGGATGCCTGGGCCGGGCATGCCCTGACCCTGGTGACTCTGGTAGCCTGGCATGCCCCCCTGGGAGTACGCAGGATGCTGGTAGTTGCCAGGCATCTGGCCATAGGGGTCAGGCTGGGAGTAACACCCTCCAACCCCTTGAACCCCCTGGCCCCCAGCCACCGCCCGCCCTCCGTAAACGTCGCCGCCTTGAGGTGGGTAGTACTGCCCCCCGGGGTACTGGCTCATGGCAGGCTGTTGACCTGGGCCGGGTGGGGGCGGTCCATACTGATAGCCCCCACCTCCCGGGTACACAGACTGCGGGGATGGGGGCGGAGGACCACCGGCCATGGCCATCTTCTGACCAGGTCCTTGTGGTGGCCCCGGCCCTGGCCCCACTCCCGACCCAATGCTGGTATACGAGGGCTGGGAGTACGGGCTGAGGTCCAGATCGGAGACAGAGACTGGGGCAGGGACTGTAGGACCCCCGAAAGAGTCCCCTCCAAGGTCCAGGTCGCTGAGATCCCCATCACCAAACAGACCAGACAGGTTCTCCATCCTTAATAAATTAATCTATAAATAATATGAAGGTGTGGGTGCGAGGCTGCATCTCCAGGACACCGTAACTCCGCTCAGTCATCCTGCAATGACATACAACACACACATTAACAACGCATTACATGCCACAACAATTAGCTTAAATATATAACTGACAGTTCAAATTTTACCCAAACAGTCTCTCAGCATTTGCTATTCATCAATCCTGTCTGCATTTCATATTCAAACTTAAAAAGGATAATCTACAAGATACGGTAAGTTTCCTTTGAAATCTAACATAACCTTATGCCAAACATACTGTACACTTAATAAACTGTTGCTCCACACAAGGAACTTTTATCTATTCCACATGACTGTTGGCATTTTGCATGTGGATTATCAATTATGGCAAGTGAAAAATAAAAGTACTGTACTTAATCTAGTAAGTACCCAAATATATTTAAAAATATCAACATCACTTGTTCCTCTGCCTCATTCCTCATTTAGGTAATCATCTACAAACCACCTCATCCTCATTCACATTTTCATAACCCTATCATGGTTGCATCTTCTATAGCATCCTATTCTAGCTAACAACAGATTATTTGACTACATTAAGGGCAAGTCACAGGAGCCAATATTACCATCAATCCTCTTATGGTTATGTCTTCTGCAATATCTTTTTCCAGCTAATGCCAGATGGCATTATAAAGCTAAGTGTACCAAAGGAACATGACATAAAAAGCATGGTACCGGTACTCCCCAACATTGCTCCTCCACCCAGGTCTCTGACCCATATTCTCATCAGTTAACCCCTCAGCTGCATATAGCATTCCAGAAATGCTTATCAGTAGACTGTGTCATACATTCTGGAAGAGCCGTGTGAAATATTGACATTTCTGGTCATCTACTGCATGCTTATGTTTGATGAGCGGGTCATGAATCGTCAGTGTTGAGTGTAAACTTTTACTAAAATGTTATTATGTTAGGTTAGGTATAAGTGGACCAAGATGAAAACAAAATTTTTTCAACAGGTTGTCCCACACTAAGGACATAGCAAATGTTTGGGGCCACCACAGCCTAGGAGTTAAGGAAGCTCCCTAACACCTTTTCCTAAACTATTTATTTTGCTTATTAAACCTTACTATACCATTCTGTGCTATATAAATCCTTCAGATATCTCCATCATCTGCATAAATAATGTACAAAAGGATATTAACCAAGCATATCCAAAAAAAAAATCGCTAAGGAAGAGGCGCTGGGGATCCTCCTTACCCAATGAAAATATGGTCCCGTCTACTTCACTGTCTATCCACATACCCACTTACCAGTAACCTTTTTATCTCAATGATATTTTTTTGCTCTACAGTGTTCAAATTATGAACCTCAGATTTTTTACCTGCTACAGAAGTAACGTATAATAGCAATGGGATTAATGAATGCTAGTTCTAACTCCTTTGGTTAAAAAAGTTCAACATTAAGCAGTGTAAAATTGTCTGGTGGCAAGAATACAATAGAAGGTAAATCAGTTCTCTATACTCAACAGAAGGTATAGTTCTCTATACTCAACAGAAGGTATATTTCTCTATACTCAACAGAAGGTATATTTCTCTATACTCAACAGAAGGTATATTTCTCTATACTCAACAGAAGGTATATCATTTCTCTATACTCAACAGAAGGTATATCATTTCTCTATACTCAACAGAAGGTATATCAGTTCTCTATACTCAACAGAAGGTATATCATTTCTCTATACTCAACAGAAGGTATATCAGTTCTCTATACTCAACAGAAGGTATATCAGTTCTCTATACTCAGGCTATAGATATGGTCTCTCTATCTACTGTATAGATATGGTACAGTATACAAATTCCACAAATAAATAATACTTGTACCTTTTCCCACTACAACACCCACCCTTCTCCCTCCCTATCACAGGCTGTCCCCATTAAAAGTAAGGCATGCATTCCAAACCATCACACCTTTATTCAGACATTTGGTGCTGGAAATTGGGAGTGAAACTGACAAATCTGGTTTATAGACAGACATAAAATATTTATGGGCAATATTTCAGTAATTTAGCATACACTTAACAGGAAAAAAAATTAAATTAAACTAGAAAGCTTCAGAAAATGCATACCTCCACCAATGCCAATGCCATTTAAAAGGATCTGGATCTGGATCCATGGAGCTTTTGTGTGGAATACACAGGATACAGAGCCATCCCAAAATTTGTGCAATTGTTCCCTCATCCACAGCCAACTCTTCCAAATAATTTTATTGAAATTCACTGAGAACTTTTGGATACTGTACACAGGATCTGGATCCAACCCAAAAATTAATCAATTTCTTTCTTGGCCCATGGCCCACCATTCCAACAAATTTCATTGAAATTCACTGACAACTTTTGGATATTGTAAGGACAAACAGACAGACGGAGACACATAGGTGAATAAATGACCTCCTAAATTTTGTTGGCAGAGATAAAAAAGTTACTGTATTTATAACGAGGACTTCCTGGACTGCTGCAAGCACCTTATGACCACCACACATTTTTTTGGTGCCACATAGATGACATCCTTCAGCATAATCGCTTTACTTATACAATGACGCCTTTCAGTATAATCGCTTTACTTATACAATGACGCCTTTCAGTATAATCGCTTTACTTATACAATGACGCCTTTCAGTATAATCGCTTTACTTATACAATATTTCAGGCTGCCTGCCAGACAATTTTAAGCCACCACACATCCTTACATCCTCTGCATGAATCTTGCTATAAACCAGAAATTCCATTCCACAACGGGGAACCTAATAGTGAAGGTGTTAGAAGCAATCTCTAGTAACTCCTTCAATATGATCCTTTTATAATCTTGTTCTTGCTACTGCAAAAACAATTATACATTCAGCTTTGGGGAGGCCTATCATAACAAGGCTTTAAACAAAATGATACATAATGTTCCTTGTTACTCACTAAAACACTGTACTGTATATACTGCATAGTTGTACGAATACTGCACACAGCATCATTTGAGTGTAGGTGAAAAGGAGAAAATGGCAGTTCCTTACATTGGGAACTTTCAAATTCACCAAAAGACAGGATTTCAGCCTGAGTTGATGTGGATGTGCTGGCCAGAGTTAGAAATACCCTGAGATGGTATGGCTAAATGGAGAGAATGGAGAATGAAACACTGATTAGCAGAGTGTACGTAAGGTGGAACAGAGGAGGAAGAGACTGCAGATGAGATGGAGGGATGGGGTGGACAGTTACCAGTACAAGACAGTATATGAACTGAAGGTGGGACATTAAATGATGAGAGGACAGCCTGATGGCAGAGGACAAGGTGACCTGGAGAGGTTTTGTTTGTGTTCACCCCTTCCAGGGTTAAGGCATCTGGCTATAAACAGACTTACATATTGTTCTCTATTGAATTGAGCAATGTTTCCCCCCAAAAACACAACAAAAGTAATCTCACACAAATTTAAGTTTACTACTGTATACCAGTACAGTAATTTAACTGGTTCAGTCCCAGTGCACTCTTGCTACCTACAAATGATTTTATTCAACTTTGGATAACCTCTCTTAGTGAAAAGGTTAACAAAGATTACAGCTAACCCCACCAGTTTGAAAATCTATGATACGGTGAATCATGTTGTCTGGGGAAGGAGAAAAAGCCATTGAATGAAACATTCACCAGATCCTCCTCCACTCTATACTGAAGAGCCAACTCTTTTGTCACTACAATCATTAGTACCAATAACACTCTACAACATGTCATCACATCTAAGCAGTTGCTGAACCAAAAAGCATTTTAATTTTCAAGCACGTTGGTACAAAGCTTAAACTGCCGTCATACTTGAAAATAAAATACAAAACACTTCACTGCCTACATTGGTGACTACAACAACATACACCTCTCGACAGCTATACAATAATGATGCAAAGACCCTGCACATTGGAAAATTAGAATGTTGCAAAAACATGGGCACTAAGGTAATTTTTCATCACAAAATGTCTCCATAAACAACCAGCCAAGTTCCTGAACAAGACTAACAATCTAATCTTCCATATCAAAATCAATAACATTTACTTGTGCAAATACAGTACTGGGTGTATAATATACATGTTTACAAATACAGATACACTCAAGATCAAAACTACTACAAATGTATCCATCCCCCTCCAGTGGGCTTTCACAGAACTATGAAGTGTTCAGTCTTGAGCATCACTAGCAATGACTAGTGTACATGGGGCTGGGAGGCCAGTAACAAAATGGCCATCTGAACATTTCACACAGCTGGCAAGAACATGTTTGAAGATTGGATAGCTCTTGAAGACATCATCCTGCTCATTAAGGAAGATCTTGGACAACTGGAATAAGCTTGCACACAGCTGCAGTACTGTACTGGGAAACACCGATGCACCGGGCCAGGGGCGGAGGGGAAAAGCCATACGCTTATGAATGTAAATGGCTATGACCACATAATCGTGACAGCTTCTCCCGCACGCACAAGACCCAAAATGCACTCATTAACTTCTTGACCGACGTCAGACAGGCTGCATGATGCACTTCCAGGTAATATTGGAATCAAGGCAGTTGACTTTAAACAGATACATTATCACAGTGTACATACATCCTAGATACATGTTTCTGTGAAGACTATAAAAGCTACAGTGAACTCTCAAAATAATGAACTTAAATATAACTGACTTCCTCAATCAGTCCAGAACAGTATGACTACATGTCTACAGAAACCAATGGTTAATTCTACATTTCCTCCCCCCTGAAGGTATTATTAACATGCTCCAGTTCCAGCCCCTCTCCAACTCACCACCCAATCTCATTCCTGTGTAAATGTCGAAGCCCTTAATGCAAATTCTCAAGAGCGTTTTAAATTCAGCATATCTTCCATTGTTCCAGAGATACTGATTTTTTTTTTTTTTTAGTATAACTTAAATGAGTCACACACCCAGGGACATCCAACGAACAGGAAAATGTTAATCAACATACCGGTACATATTTCTTCTGTACTATTTACTAAATATATATGTCCCCCGTCAAGTATGCATGTACCTGGTACACTTTTTTTGGAATCACCCAACCTCCCCATACAGTGGCCAGAAAAAGGAGGAGAGGGAAGAGGAAAAGAAAGGAAGAAGGCTTGCTTACATCAAGGTATGACTTCCCTCTGTAGTATGATACTGGAAGTTACTCCAGTGTAATACAAAAGTTACAACAGATGCAAAATGGTGTGATTACCAAACATTATTTCACTGCAGTAAGTGAATATCTGCAGCATCAAGCAGTCCCAAGTTCTTTGCTATCCTTATCTCATTCAAGTAGTTTAGTTACTCTTCTAGGAGCTGCCTAGCATGGGCCAACCAGCCTACAGCAGTTATCCACTCTTCTTATGTTCTAATCCTGATGTGCCATAACCTCATTTTCATAAGTGCATTTTCCCTCATACTGACACATATGGTACCCAACACAATTATACAGTATAGCAGCAGTGTGCTGCACCACAAACTTTGACTAAAGAAATACTAAAATTGCAAACTTAGGGACAAGAGTTTGCATTCAACTGTTAAAGTTTACCTAATAGTTAACCTCTTGTTATTTTCCTCTGATGGCTAATGCTCAAGCAAAGAGTTGCATGGTATGTGCCTCTGCCCATAGATAATTCCCTTCCATATGATGCATCAAGGAGGAATGTGACCAACATGCCCAATTCGTGAAGCAGACCCAATAGAATACGTAAACTTTTGTCCCTGACTGTACAGTACATAAATATGTGAGGCAGTCAGCTCTTGTACACCACTTCAATGGAGGATGCATTTTATATAGCATACAAAAATTCTAGGTTAAAACGGTTTCTACATACAGAACCCTGTTTGAATTGTAAATATGTAAAGTATAATACAGTACAGTACAGATTTTCCTACATAAATATCTAGGCTACTGTACTGCAAGACCTACTAGGCTAAACAAAACCTAGCTAATTGCCATACTAAACAGACTGACTTCAAACTTGGAGGGGTTGTAAGAGCAGATGAACACATTTCCTTGAATTTATTACTGGCAATGGTTACACTTCATGTTTCGTGCAACTGCTTATCATAAAAATAATTATATACACAGTTACCTTGGAAGGCTCTGTTCATATTTATTAAATCCATACTGACCTACCTCCAGGTGCACATTTACCCACGTCTCATCAAACAGCCATAGGAAATTTTGACACACACGCACACACACACACACACACACACACATTTTCACTGCTACAGTCATGGTTAATAGTAAAATAAATAATAATAATTATAATAATAATAATAATAATAATAATAAAGTGGCTGTAAAAGGGGAGTGATAGTATCCCCGAGAAGGAAGGACGGTGGGATGGAAGTAGGGTAAGGAGGTGGAGAAAAAGAAGGGAGAGAGGATGAAGGAGTGAGAAAGGGAAGGAGAGAGAATGAAATGGGTGAAGGAAAGAAAAAAGGAAGAGGAAGGAGAGAGGAAAGGAAGGAGAGGGAAAGGAAAGGGTGAAGGAAAAAAAAAAGATGGAGATAGGAGAGAAAAGGAAGATGGACGGAGAAAAAGATGAACAAGGATGAAAGACAGATATGGAAGGAGAAAATGAAGATGGAGGAACGATGGAAGACGGCGATGGAAGGAGGGAAGGGGGATGAGGCGGAAAGGAGATGAGACAGGAGAAAAAATAATGAGGAAGATGAAGGAGGAAGACTGACACGGCAGGAAAGTATATGAAGATGGAGGGGGAAGGAAGAAGGATGGAGAGAAAAGATGGAGGGGATGAAAGATGGGGAGTGAAGTAAGGGAGGAAGCTGAAGGAAGAGGAAGGGAAGAAGAACCGGGAGGAAAGAAGGGAAAACTTGGGAGAGACGAATGAAGAGAAGACGCCAAGCACAAAGACAGAAGACAGAGGCCATGGCAACGATACGAGAAGGGAAGGGAACGGAAAGAGATGGAGAGGAGACAATGAAAGTGGAGGGAAGGGAATTAGAGGAGAGGAAAGGGGACACGAGACGGGGGGGAATGGGAGGAGGGAGGAGGACTGAGGCAGATCTGGGAAGGTGGGAGGTAGGGGAGGGGGAAGGGAGGGAGACAGCGGTGTGTGCTCCTCCCTACCCCCCTACCTCACACACTTCCTCCCTCCCTCCCCACCCGCGTCACCTCACCAGCTCTCACCAACACAACCACACCTCCCCACCACAATACACTCCTCCCCGTCACAGAACCACCACACACCGTTGCAAAATGCCATTATCCTCACGCTACAATTCAAAACAGGCTGAGTAACTATCAAAATACGGTAAAAATCGATTGTATTTGAGTAGTATGGATGGCACGCCTGACTCGACAACCGCCCGCCATGGCCGCCAACCCTCCCGCGCTGGCTCTCGCTCTCTCTCCCTCCTCCCTCTAACTCCACTAAACAATCCTTACTCTCTCTACACCCTTTATATGTGACTATTTCAACCCTGTTCTACCTATTCTCCAGCTCAAAATATGCCAAAAGTGTTCAAAATCGCTAAGTTTTCGACTACTACCACATTCACCAAGTCACAACCACCACACGCCTCCAACCACGACCATACAATGCCATAGTAGCTACCACCACCATCACGACTACCACCATCGCCATTTTCTACCTCCTCAAACACACACTTGCCACCAAAATCACCATCAAAAACCGCCGTTCTACCAGTATTACCATCATTACCATTATGACTGTTACCCTCACGACCATCTCACCACCATTAGACGACCACTGCCATTCTACTACTGTATGTCTGACCAATTCTACCACCAAAACAGCTAGCATCATACTTCAGTTACTACTCTACCACTAGAACTATGGTGAATACTTTGAAAATACACTTCCAATACAGAGGAATACACCAACATAGACAACACACCAGTCACACACACACACACTCTCTCTCTCTCTCTCTCTCTCTCTCTCTCACCATCACCACACACGACCATGCCCCATCCAACACACCATAATACCAGTTAAACCATACCTTGACCACTCTCGCTATTACTATCAATACTCCAACCCTCTCTCTACCATACAACCGTACACCACTCTCTTTACCTGTAGGCTACCTTCCAAACTGGCCTATACTAAACAGTCGTACCATACAACCCCAACACACACACACACACACACACACACACACACACACACGAAATCGGCATGTTAGGGGTACACATACATACTCCTCTACCATACATGACTGCACCACACGACACCACACCACACCATACATGATTCCACCTCTACCACATATAACCCAGCCTTCCACCACATTACTACGTCACTCCACATCACAATACCAGGCGCCACTCCACACTATCAAACGTCACTCCATCATACACCACGTCATTCCCCAACACCAAACTACCACACGTCACCACCACCACCACCACACCATACGTTACACCACAACACCATACTACCGTACCATACGTCACACCACAACACAACCATATGTCGCTCATCACACTACCACACACACACACACACACACACACACAAGCTTCATTCCACTACCACTATATAGTCCTCACAGCATCATTCTATTCCAGCTCCTACCGGTACCAAGAATTCTTACTTACGCTGCATGAAGCAGAGTATATGAGAGCAGTGTGTGTGTGTGTGTGTGTGTGTGTCACAGAGAGAGAGAGAGAGAGAGAGAGAGAGAGAGAGAGAGAGAGAGCATCTGGAGTGCATACAGAATATGTGCGTACGTGCGTTAATGCATGAAACAGCTTTGTGTGTATGTGTTTGTGTCTGTGTGTATATGTTAGGATCTGTGTAGAACTGTGTATTTCTGTTTGTTTGTATGTGTGAATGTATGTTCCCTTGCTTGTCCCTGGACCTCTCTCTCTGTACGTTATGTGTGTGTGTGTGTGTGTGTGTGTGTGTGTGTGTGTGTGTGTGTGTGTGTGTGTGTGTGTGTGTGTGTGTGTTCCTATGGATGTCAAATTACCTTTGGCTGTGTTTGTATGTGCATTTGCCTAATTACTCCCGTCTTTGTTTGTATTCCAGAGCGTATTTGTGTACTTGTGTTGGTGTTATCAAATTTGTTCCTGTAATTGCTTGTAACTGTATGAACTGCCTGTATTTTTGTTTATTAATACCTGAGCTTGCCACTGTTTGTTTGTCTTTATGGTTCTGTTTTGCCTTGTGTATGTGTTTGCGTGTGTGCCTGTCCTTGTCTCTCCATATTGTAATGAACACCTACAACCCAAGGACGTACCTCTTTCTTGCAGCTGCCAGACGATTTTACTCAGCTTAAGAGATCAACCATGTAGGGAAGGGGTTGCTGTAGAATATAGTTAACTTCTATAACACAAAAGCTCTCCCCTCTGCTGAATAAAATCGTCTGGAGGCTGAAAAGAAATATTGATGATCGGGTGAACTTCTCTACTGTAACTTTGCTGTGTGTGTGTGTGTGTGTGTGTGTGTGTGTGTGTGTGTGTGTGTGTGTGTTGCTCAGCTGTGCACACTCGTGTTTATGCGTGTGTGTGTACCTATGCGTATATATGAGTAACTGTCTGTCTGTCTGTCTGCCCTTGTACGTGTGCCAGTGCTTGTTTGCGAGTGTACACGCTTGCTTGCGGGCGTACGAATGCCATTTGTGTGTACGTGCTTGCCTGTGCGTGGGTGCTAGTCTGTTTGCATACATGATCGCTTGTGTGTGTGCGTGTTTGCATGAGCACGCTTACTTGTATCAGAGTACTTGCAGATGTGGACGTGTTTGCTTATATGTACGACAGCTTGTTTGTGTGCATGTGTTTGCATGTGCGTACGTTTGCTTGTGTCTGAGGACTTGCGTGTGTACGTTTGCTTATCTGAGTACTTGCATATGTGTACGTGTTTGCTTGTGTGAGTACTTGCATGTGTACTGTTTATCTGAGTACTTGCATATGTGTACGTGGTTGCTTGTGTCTGAGTACTTGTATGTGTACGTGTTTGTCTGAGTACTTGCATGTGTACGTGTTTGCTTGTGTGAGAACTTGCATGTGTACGTGTTTGCTTGTCTGAGTACTTGAATGTGTACGAGTATGCTTGCTTATATGCCTGCCTGCTTGCAACACAACACCCCCCACCTTTGCCATTTCGCCTCAGTATAAAAAATACCCCAGGCCTTACTCAGAACAGGGCAATAAAGTAAGGAATAAAACCACAGGAAAAAAGTGTTGGGTAAAGAAAGTGGCAATGACTCCTGGCTTTCTCAATAATAACATTCTCTAGCCCAGGGGAGAAAATAACAAAAACAAAAGTAACAAAATAATAATAATAATAATAATAATAACAGTAAGAGAAAATAGTCGGGATGATGATGATTAGGAAATAATGTAATAAAAAGTGATGATAAAAATAGTACTAATTATTATTATTACTACTACTACTACTATCATTATTATTATTATTATTATTAATATACACCTTGTTCTCAATTACATACTATCACAATTATTAATGATGAAATTATATACTGGGGAAACGCCTATGCACACGATACGAGATGACGAGAAAAAAAATTAAAAATAAAAGGAACGAAAGGAAGATGAAGGGAAGGCTTTAGAAGAGGAGGAAAGATGAACAGAGAGAGAGAGAGAGAGAGAGAGAGAGAGAGAAAAGGGATAAATGAAAGGGAAGGAGAAAGCGATAAAAGGGAGAAAAGCAAGACACGGTGAAGGGAGAGGAAAAGACGATGCTGGTGAAAAAATAGTAAAAATAAAGGGAGAGGTGAGAATAAAAGGGTGAACGAAGGGAGATGAAAGAGGGAGATAAAAGAGGTGCAGGGCTAGAGGGAAAATAATAGGAAAGTGAGATACTGATATCGAGAGAGAAGGGTGAAGAGAATAGGGGAAAGATAATGACGAAGGAGAGGGAGAATATTCAGAAAAGAGGAAATGAGAAGCTGACATGAAGAAAAAATTAGATACACTGAAGAATGATACAGAAAGGGAGAGATGATGAAGATACAGGGAGGATAAGGAATAAGATTTAAAGGAAATGAGGAAAAGAAAAAGAATGCGAGGAAAAACAAGGCAGAAGCAAGAGGGGAAGACAAGGGAATAAAAAGAGGAAGGAAACAAGAGGAAAAGAGGGCCAGGAAGAAAACAAGAAGAAAAGAGGAAGAAAGCAAAGACAAAGCCAGTAATGATGAAGGAATGGTATAACTTGGAAGGCCACAGGAAAACTGAAAGCTTGTAAGAAAAATATGGAAGGTATAGAGACAAAAAAAAAAAAGTAGGCCTAAATGAGTTAAATTAGCAGAAAGAAATAGACGTGAAAGAAAACTCGAAACAGAAAAGAATCAGAAAGAAATGAAATAGGACAGAGGGCAAAGAATAAAAAGGAGTGTAGAGTGTATAAGCGAAGAATGAAGGTTTTACGAGAAATGGAAGAACTGAGAAAGGAAAAGGGAAGAGGGAAAGAAAAGAATGAAGGAATAAAGGGAGAAAAGGCAAGTGAAAAACAGGAAAAGGGACAAAGGAAAAATAAACAAGAAAACAAGAATGAAAAAGACAGTAGCGTATATGCATGAAGAATATGGGCTTTAAGAGAAATAGATGAAATAAGAAGGGAAAAAAATGAATGAGAAGAAAGAAAAAGAAGAGAGTGAAGGAATAAGGGAAGAAAGAGGAAGTGAAAAACAGAAGAGGACAAGAATGAAAAAGACATGGCATATATAAATGAAGAATAAGGGCTTTAGGAGAAATGGGAGAATTGAGAAAGGAAAAGAAAGAGAAAAGAAGAGGGGGTGGGAAGAAAAGGAAGAGAAAATAAGAAGGGAAAAAGGAAAGAATGATGGAGTATGGTGAAAAAGAACAACTGAATAACAGGAAAGAGGACAAAGGATCAATAAACAAGAAAATACGAAGATGCACAGGTAAAAGGAAAGTGACCGAACAGGATGGAGACGAGAATTGAAAGAAAAAGTAGGACAAGGAAAGCAAGAAACGTAAGCAAGTGCAAAATAGGAAAGCAAGAGAGGAGAGGAGAGGAGAGAGGAGAGAGGAGAGAAGAGAGGAGAAGAGGAGAGAGGAGAGGAGAAGAGGAGAGAGGAGAGGAGAAACGAGATGATAAGAGAAGCGGGATAAGGGGAAGACGTGACTACAATGGAAAGGTAAGGACGGTAAGACAAAAAAAAAAGGGGGGGAGGGGGGAACGGAAAAATGAAGGAAGGGAAAAATCAAGGTAAAGATGGTGAAAAAAAAAAAAAAAAAAAAAAACGAAGAACGAAAGGGCTATGATGGGAGGAAGAGAAAAAGATGAAAGGGAAGGAAAGGGGGATGACAGGGAATGGAAAAAGGAATGAGGAACTACGAAAAGGAAAAAGGAAGGAGTGAAATTAGGGAATGGAAAACGGAAGAGAAAGAGGGAAACACAAAACGAAGGAATAATACAAAGCGAGGGTGAAGGGAGGAAGGAAGGGAAGGAAGATGAAGATGCGGACATGAGGTGGATGGAAACTGAAGGTAAATGACAGAGGAAAAGAACAAGAGAGAAACATTATGTGAGAGTAGTTATGATGATGGTGATGATGCTGATGATGGGGGGGAGAAGAAAGATGCAATATAATGTCGATGAAGAGGTGTAGGAGGACATGACAGGAAAGGAAGAAAAGGGAGAAGAGGAAGAGGAGGGGGGGGAAACTGGAAGAGGAAGTGGGAGGTGGTGGAAGATAGGGGAGTGAGGGGGGGGGACGGAAGGAAGAGGTGAGGGATGGAAAGAGGAAATGAAAAACAGGAAAAGGGGATGAAGAGGAAAGAGAGTAAAAAATCAGGAAGAAGGTTTGGAGGGGAGTGAGGGAGGAGGGAAGATAGAAACAGGTTAGCCTCTTCACCACGATGTTATAGTGGCTATGTTTTCACCCGAGGGAACTGGGCAACTCTCACAACCTAAATATATACTAAGCCGTGGTTGCGTGAAATTTGAAGTTATGACGCAGTAATGAGTCTCCTTGGTTACTAGTCAAATCAACCCTCCACTCTGACTACACCTGGTCACCGAGTTGAAAAGTTGAGAGAGAGAGAGAGAGAGAGAGAGAGAGAGAGAGAGAGAGAGAGAGAGAGAGAGAGAGGTGGGGGGGCAGCATGAGGGAATATACGCAGGAAGAGGAGGAAAATGAGAGGGGATAAGTAAATGTGAAGAAAAATAATAAAAAAAACTAGGTACACCAGTAAACAGGAAGCAAGAGGGTTAACAGGAGGAAAGAGGGATACGGGAAGGAAAGTGAAAGAGGAAGGATGAAAAGGGGAAACAGGAAGGAAAGGGAAAACGAGGAGGAAAACAAACAGGAAGGAGGGAAAGGAGAAACAAGGAAACGGGAAACAGGAAGGAGGAAAACAAACAGGAAGGAGGGAAAGGAGAAACAAGGAAACGGGAAACAGGAAGGAGGAAAGGGGGACACAGGAACAGATGGAAACAAGAAGAACAAGCAAGAAGGAATGGGGGAAACAGAAATGGGAGGAAAAAGGGAAAAAATAGTACGAATAAAAATGGAAACATGAAATAGGCAAAACAGAAAGAAAGGAGGGGACGGGAAGAAAACTAGAACACTGCACAGAGGAAAATGGAAATAAAAAAAAGGAGGGAATATGAAGGAAGAATTTTTTAGGGCAGGGAATGAATGAATAGAAGGAAAAAAAAGGGAGGGGGGAAGAAAAGAGAAGTACCAGAGATCAAGTTAAAATAAAGGAAATAAATGAAAGAAGGAGTATGCTAGAATGAAGGCCACGCGATGGGGTGCAGAGGGGTGAGGGGGAGAGATAAGAGGGGGAGAAGGGAAGGGTGGGAGTGGGGAGGGGGAGAGGAAGGGGTGGGGAGGGATAGAGGGATGGGGAGAGGAAGGGCAGGAGGATAGAGAGAGGGGAGGAAGGGTTTGCATGACCATGGTACGTGTCTAGTTCAGTACACCATAAACTAGCGATAACATCCACTTCAGAATGAACTTGCACGTGACGTCAAACCTGCACGTGACACCACACTTCCACGTGATAGTACACACACACACACACACACACACACACACACACACACACACACACACACAAACACACACACACACACACACACACACACAAACAAACACACACACACACAGCTTCACGTGTACAGCATGTAGGCATGATCCTGCATGAAAACCTTCATTTCACAACGAACCTTAAACTCCTACCAAATAATAATAATAACTCGTGCCGACCTCCTTCCCCACTAAACGATAATTATTACCGGATATCAATATTACCAATTCTCACCCTAAGCCTAGAAATATGTCCAGAAAAAAATATCGAACGTATAATAAAAGGAACGATAATGTATGAAAAAAGGTGGAGTAAGACTGAGCCAAAGACGAGGAAGGAATGGTAAGGGAAGGAGGAGGAAAGAGAGGCGAAAAACAAGAGGAAAGGGAGGGGAGGGGAAAGGAGAGGAGAGGAGAGAGGAAGGGAGAGGAGGAGAGGGTTGGGGAGAGGAAGGGAAGGGAAGGATACGAAGAAGGGACAGGGGAGGAATGGGATGGGAAACAAGGGACTTAACAGGAAGGTAGAGATGAAAGTGGAAAGAAAATCGAAAGGAAAAGAAATAAGGATAGAAAAGAAAGTGACTGACACATGGAGACAAAGATGCGGACAGAAAAGATAAGGAAATAAAGAGGAGGAGGAGGACAAAGGAACAGAAAGATGGGCGAATATGGGAATTAATGAACTGAAATTACATGGATGAGGAAAAAGTAATGGATGAGGTATGATGGGAAAAAGTGGTGTGTGTGTGTGTGTGTGTGTGTGTGTGTGTGTGTGTGTGTGTGCGTGTGTGTGTGTGAGAGAGAGAGAGAGAGAGAGAGAGAGAGAGAGAGAGAGAGAGAGAGAGAGAGACAGAGACAGAGAGAGCAGGAAAGGGGAGAGAGAACAGGATGGAAGAGGAGAAGGATGAGGGGTACAGAAAGTAAAAAAGAAGGAAGAGATTAGTAATAGAAAACACAAGGAAGGATGAGGAGAAGAAAGGCAAAGGAAGAGGAGGAAGAAGTGAGGGAGAGAGAAGAGAGGGGAAAGGACGGAAAGAAGAGTGGAGAGAGGGAGAAGAGGAAGAGGTTGCGCCCTACCCCTCCTTCTTGGCTAACCTTATCTTATTCCAGTTTAGTCACAATTACAGCAGCTACAAGGCATCATCAACTGCCCTATTACGGTTATCCTCTCTTATGTTCTTAATTTCTTTCCCTCCTCGCCATTCTCCTCTTTCCTCTTCCTTCACACTAATTATGGAACCAGCAGTCAGGCAGGTAAGTGAAGTTGGGAATGGTAAGGAAGGAACAGGTGAGGTAGAGGAAGCTGAAGAAGGAATGGGTAAGATAGGAGAGGTTGAGGGAGGAATGGGTGAGGTAGGGGAGGTTGAAGAAGGAATGGGTGTGGTATAGGAGGTTGAGGAAGAAAAGTCTGAGGCAGGTGGGTAAGGCAGGGAAGGGTGAGGCAGGTGGGTAAGGCAGGGAAGGGTGAGGTAAGTGGGTAAGGCAGGGAAGGGTGAGGCAGGTGGGTAAGGCAGGGAAAGGTGAGGCAGGTGGGTAGGGCAGAAAAAGGTGACAGGCTGGTATGGCTTGGAAGGGTGAGGCAGGTGGGCATGGAAGGGAAGAGTGAAGGAGGTAAGGGTAAGGCAGGTGAGTGAATCAAGTATTGGACAGGCAGATAGTGAGGCAGGTGGGTAAGCTAGGAAGGTGTGAGACAGGTGGGTGAGGGACAGAAAGGTGAGGCAGGGAAGGGTGACGCAGATAGGTGACGCAGGTGGGCAGGGCAAGGAAACAAGATGACTAGGGCAGGGAAGTGTAGGCAGGTGGGTGAGGCCGCGAAAGGTGAGGTAGGTGGGTGAGGCAGAGAAGGGCGAGGTAGGTGGGTGAGGCAGAGAAAGGTGAGGCGTGAAGGGTGGGTGAGGCAGGGAAGGGTGAAAGGTGAGTGAGGCAGGGAAGGGTGAAAGGTGAGTGAGGCAGGAAACGATGAAAGGTGGGTCAGGCAGGTGAGTGAAGCAAATACAATACATGCAGATAGTGAGGCAGGTAAGTAAGGGCAAAGGTAAGAGGTAAACAGGGTCCTAACGTGAGGAAGGGAGGTGGGAAGAGAGGAAGGCCGCAAGAAAGAAACCAGCAGCAAGGAAGGTAAGGTACAAGAAGAAACAGTCACGAAGGCAAGGAAAACAGGTAGGAGAGAGAGAGAGAAAGAGAGAGAGAGAGATGCCAGGCGAGGAGCACACTAGGCGCTCGGGAGGCAGGCAAGCTGAGGTGAGGGGAGAAGGGAGAGGAAGAGCCGAGGGGAGGCATTGAGGAAGGAAGAGAGGAAAGCAGGCAGGCAGTGGTGAGAGGGAGGAAGGAGTGAGTCAGGCACAGCAAGAGGGCAATGGTGAGGGGAGAAAAGTGAGAGAGAGAGAGAGAGAGAGAGAGAGAGAGAGAGAGCCATGCAGGGAGGCAGGCCGTGGTGAGGGGAGAGGAAGAGATGCAAGCACGTGAAGAAGAGAGGGGAGGGTGGGTGACAGGTGAGGGGAGGGGAGGGTGGGTGACAGGTGAGAGGAGGGGAGTGGGTGACAGGTGAGGCAAGGGGAGGGGAATGGGTGACAGGTGAGGCGAGGGGAGAGCTGGTGACAGGTGAGGGGAGAGTGGGTGACAGCTAAGAGGAGGGGAGAGTGGGTGACAGGTGAGGGGAAGGGAGAGTGGGTGACAGGTGAGGGGAAGGGAGAGTGGGTGACAGGTGAGGGGAAGGGAGAGTGGGTGACAGGTGAGGGGAGAGTGGGTGACAGGTGAGGGGAAGGGAGAGTGGGTGACAGGTGAGGGGAGGGGAGAGTGGGTGACAGGTGAGGGGAGGGGAGAGTGGGTGATGGGTGAGGGGAGGGGAGAGTGGGTGACAGGTGAGGGGAGGGGAGAGTGGGTGATGGGTGAGGGGAGGGAGTGAGAACCCAAAGAAGGGAAGCAGATAAAACAGAGGGGAAAGGAAGAGATAGGCAGACAGGAGACAGAGGTGAGGAGAGAGGAAGAGAGGGACGGAGAGGCAGAGAAGGAAGGAGGAGAAAGGCAACAAGGCAGTGGAGGGGTCAGGCACTGAGAGGGGAGAGGAAGAGAGAGGAGGAGAGAGGCAGAGAGGGACGCGAGGGAAGGGGAGGGGAGGGATGCAGAAGGGTTAGGCAGCTGCGAGGGGACAGGATGAGAGGAAGGCACATGGACAAGGAATGGGGAGGGGAGACGGGGAGGCAAAGCAAGCAGAGGAGAGACGAGAGGCAAGAGAGAGAGAGAGAGAGAGAGAGAGAGAGACGAAAGAAGAGGAAGGGCTGTGACAGATGAACGAGGTGAGCGAGGGAGGGAGGGAGTGAGGAAGATAGATGGCAATGGTGAGGGAAAAAGCACAGAGAAAAAATGGAGGGAAATAAGAAAATGACAGGAGGAAGAGGATGGCTGTCAAAGAGAGGAGGAAAGAAGGAGAGGCAGATAGCGAGAGGAATGAGGAACAGAGGGAAATAGGTAGGGAGAGGAAGGATGAGAGAGAGAAGAGGAAGATGGCAAGGAAGAGATAGTAAAGGTGGCGGAGGAAGAAGGAAGAGAGAGAGAGAGAGAGAGAGAGAGAGAGAGAGAGAGAGAGAGAGAGAGAGAGAGAGAGAGAGAGAGAGAGAGAGAGAGAGAGAGAGAGAGAGAGAGAGAGAGAGAGAGAGGGGGGGGGAGGATGCGATGAGAGATGGGAAGAGGTGAGGAGGAAGCGAGGTAAGGTGAGAGGAGGGAAGCAGGGAGAAGATAGAGGCAGGCAGGCAGGGAAAGAAGAAGAAAGGTGGGCAGGGAGGGGACGACGGAAAGGCAGGCAGGCAGGGAAGCAGATAGGCAGGCAGATAAGGGGGAGAGAGAGAAAGGGGGAGAGAGAGAAAGGGAGAGATAGAGAAAGGGGAGAGTAAGGCAGAGAGAGATGGAGAAAAGAGAGGCAGAGCAGGACAGGGAGAGGTGGAGGAGAAAGGAGGCAGAGTAGGGCAGGGAGAGGGGGTGGGGGGAACCTAACCTCAAAAGCCCCTCCGAACCTCCCTTTCAAGTGCATTCCTCCCCCCCTCCCCCAACCCCTCACCACAGCCCCAACCAACCCCTCCCTTCATTCACAAGACACACTGGCAGGCGGGGAGGGGGGAGGGGGGAGGGAGGAGGGGGAGGGAGGAGGAGGGAGAGGAAGCAGGGAGGAGGAGGGAGAGGAAGCAGGGAGGAGAAGGGGGAGGGAGCAGGGAGGAGGAGGGAGAGGGAGCAGGGAGGAGGAGGGAGAGGGAGCAGGAGGGAGAGGGAGCAGGGAGCAGGAGGGAGAGGAAGCAGGGAGCAGGAGGGAGAGGGAGAATGAAGGAAAAGGAAGAGAGGAAGAGGGCGGGAGCAGGGAAGAAGAGGGGGAAGGGGGGAAGGAAGAAGAGAGCGGGGAAAAGGTAAGGAGGGATGAGCGGAGGGAGGAAAGAGGGTGAGAGAGCAAGGAATAGGGAGGGGGAAGGTCGGAGGGAAGGGGTATTGGAAAGAAAGTGAGGGGGGAGGGAAGGGAAATAAAAAGACAGGAGGAAGGACGAAAGTAGAAGAAAGGGCCAAATGATACGAGAGGAGAGGGAGGGAAAAAAAAGGGGGGGGAGAGAAAAGGGGGAGGTAAGAAAGGGAGAAAAGAGGGGGAGGTGAGGGACGAAAGATGCGGGAAGTGGGCAAGAGAAAAAGGGAAACTAGAAAAAACGAAGAAGGAAATGGAGAGAGAGCGTTAAAGAGGAAAGAAAGGGATCCAGAGGGAAAGGAAAGGGAATAGGAGGAAAATGTGGGAGGGACGAAGTGAGGGGTAAAGAAAGAGGAGAGAAAAGGAGGGGAATGCAAGAGCAGTGCGATGAGGAAGAAGAAAGGGGAGAGAAGAGGCGAGGGGAAAGACACGGGGTGGTAGGGAGGGGAGGGAGGGAGAGCGAGAGAGAGGTAGAGGACTGGGGAAGAGAGGGGGAGGGATGGGAAAGGGGAAGAGAGGGGGAGGCAGTGGGGTGGGGGGAGAGAATTTCACCTTTCCCCCCACTACTACCTACCACAATAACATCCCCCCTCCCTCTTCTCCACCCCCCCTCACACACACACACACACACACACACACACACACACACACACACACACATTCTCTGGGTTAGCAGCACCACACACCACCATACCACCACCACACAACCAGTTTTCTCGTACTACGCCTACAATACCACCGCAGGACCACAATACCACCACAGCACCACAGTACCTCCACACCATCATAATACTACCACAGCACCAAAATACCACCACAATTCCACCACAGCACTACAATACCACCACAACACCACAATACCACAACGGCACCGCAATACCACCACACCACCACTATACCACCACAGCACCACAATTCCATCACAGCACCACAATACTACCAAAGCACCACAATTCCATCACAGCACCACAATACCACCACAGCACAACAATTCCACGATACTATAACACTAAAAAAAAAACACTACAGCATCACAATACCACCATACCATCACAATACCAACACACCAACAAAATACCACCACAATACCACACCATCACAATACCAACTAACAACACCATCAACCTCAACATTCCACGTTCGTTGTAGAAGGAGTTCTGTTCACCATGTCCTATAATTTTCACCATATCACCATGAAAGCACCATACACCATAACACTATATCACCACCAAGACACCATATCACCATTATATCACCACGACAATATGTTTCACCACCGACACCATATCACCATTACATCACCACCAAAACACCATATCACCATTTTATCACCACCAAAACACCATATCACCGTTATATCACCAAGACACAATATCACCATTATATCACCACCAAGACACCTTATCACCATCAAGACACCATATCACCACCAAGACACCATATCACCAACAAGACACCATATCACCATTACATCACCAAAGACACCATATTACCATTATATCACCACCAAGACACCATATCACCATTATATCACCACCAAGACACCATATCACCATTATATCACCACCAAGACACCATATCACCATTACATCACCAAAGACACCATATCACCATTATATCACCACCAACACACCATATCACCATTATATCACCACCAACACACCATATCACCATTATATCACCACCAACACACCATATCACCATTATATCACCACCGACACCATATCACCATTATATCACCATGACACCATATCACCATTATATCACCACCAACACACCATATCACCATTATATCACCATGACACCATATCATCATGACACCATATCACCATTGTATCACCACCATGACACCATATCACCATTATATCACCACCATGACACCATATCACCATTATATCACCACCAAGACACCAGTTAACACCATATCACCCTTATATTACAACCGAAGACAATCACCATCCAATACACCAATCACCTTTACAACACAAATGCACTACAGCACCATATCACACCACCCTAGACTGAAAGCGGGAAAGGGGGGAGAGAGGAAACTTCACTATACCCTGGCAGTCACCATACCAGACTAACACCATTATCACCATAACACCATACTACACTGAACACAAAGAGGAATGATCACCGCTCACCTTCAATCACACCACCATCACCACACCCACTATCACAAGGTCACCATATCAGCACAGCACACAGAAACACTAGAGGCACCAGCTTCACTATATTCACCATGTCCTCACTACCAGTCACCATAATTACACCACCACCACACAACGCACAGATCGACACTATACCTTCACCACTAGCCACAATAGCACTACACCAGGCGGGAGGACTACATCTGTATTCACCATCACTGTCACCATACTACTCACCATACCCAGTGGAAGGAACGTTTTCACCAGTATTTTCACCATCCATAAGCACCATATCGTCACCACTTCACCATACCACACAATAAAGGGAGCTAATTTTTCGTCCCTCAACCCCCTGCCCACACCATAAGACATTTCACTCACATACACACCATACCTTCACCATATTCATGTCACCATTTAACTACCTCCACAGTGAACACTTGTGGTGAGGCAGGGCGCTTTTCACCACACACTACCCATCCACATCACCACACCATCACCACAACGTCACCATTACGTCAAAGGGGTACCCATTTCTACTCAACTTCACCATATCATTACATCGTCACCATCAGTCATCACTACACAGAACGCAAGGGACGGAACATCATTCTTACGAGTACACTTTATCCTACACCATAACACAATACCTTTTATCCTGTAACACCTTAACACCATATCGTCCCCACTACACACACACTATAAGATGTCCACCCATTTTCACCACACTGGCTTGTACGCATAGGACGCAAGGAAAGCGGCACCATACCTACTCACATCCACGAACGAACCACCATCACCACACCACCATACCCTCACCACAACACGGAACATACAGGAGGGGTTACCAGATTCACCATTTTATCCCACCATACCGTCACCACCACACGCAGAAGGTAATGAGGGGCACCCATTTCTAAAGCACCATACCGTCACCACTGTATACGCACCACACCGTCACCACTATACTCCACATACAGGAGGGGTACCAATTTGCATTTACCCCATACTTTCACCATAACGCCACCATCACACAGAAGGTAGCTAAGGTGGACACCCATTTCCAGAGCACCATACCGTCACCACTACATACACCACATGATGCACCTACAGTACGTACACAATACCCACAGCAACACAAGATGGGCATTCATTTCCACCATATCCACAGCACCATATCGTCACCATCAGTCAGCACACAAGGCTTGAGTTGGGCTCGTATTTCCACTATACCCACACACTATACCATCACCATCCCAGTCACCGCCACACTCAGAACGTAAGTCGAATATTTTCCCCATATCTAAAGCACCATACCGTCACCATCCCAGTCACTATTTCCACTATTACCACAGCACCATACCATCATCGTCAGTCACCGCTACGCCCATTTCCACACCACACTGTCACCATTTACACTATACTGTACATAAGGGATAGTGTCCATTTACACCCATTTCCCCCATACCTTCACCACACTGGGTCACCACAACACCATACCGGTCTACAGGGGTGATGGGGGTGAGGAGGAGGGGTGTGGAGGAGGAAAGAGAGGGAGGTCGGGAGGGAGGGATGGAGAGAAAGAGAGAGAGAGGGAGGGAAAGTGGGAGTGTGGGGGGGAGAGGCACATCACCCACACCATTCCTCCCAGCCACAGTGGGTCAGGAGCACCACAGCACACCACAACTCACCACATCACACCACACTACACCACACCACCACACCGTCTCCTAGATGGTATAGGGAGCGTGAACCGGCGTCAGATATTAGGGGAATACTGGGAGCTTTGAGAGAGCAAGGGAGAAAAGAGGGAGGGAGGGAGGGAGGCAGGGAGGGAGGAGGGGAAGAGAGAGAGAGTGAGAGAGAGCGAGAGAGGTAGGGGAGGCAGGGAGGAAGGAAGCAAGGGAGAGGGGTAGGGGAGGGAAGGGAGGAGGGAGAAGGGAGGCAGCTTGAGAGATGGCAGGGGGAGAGGGGAGGGAGGAGAGTAAGGTAGGGGTGGGGTGGTTCGGATCGAGAGAGAGAGAGAGAGAGAGAGAGAGAGAGAATGGGGTTGGGGAGGGGGGATGATGGTAAGGAGCCAGCCCGCAAGAGATGGGGGGGGAGGGGTTTGGTGGGAAGGGAGAGGGGGGATGGATCAGGCTGAGAGAGAGAGAGAGAGAGAGAGAGAGAGAGAGAGGGGGGGGAAAGGGGAGGGGACGGGGAAGGGAGATGATACCGGTATGGTGAGAGAGAGAGAGAGAGAGAGAGAGAGAGAGAGAGAGAGAGAGAGAGAGAGCGCCTGAGGGACTGGGAGAGAGAGAGAGAGAGAGCGCCTGAGGGACTGGGAGAGAGGAAAGAAGGGGGGAGGGAGGGGGAAGGAGGCCGGTCTCAGAAGGGAGTAGGAAGGGAGGGGCAAGCGAGCGAGCGAGGGAGAGAGGAAGAGAGTGACGCAGAGAGAGAGAGAGAGAGAGAGAGAGAGAAGGGAGGAGGAGGAGGGAAGGAGGGGGGAGGGAGACCAGGGCGGTGTTGCCATCTCCACCGTTACTCTTTAAACTTCCATGTTTTTTGGTTCCCCCTACCATGGCTCCCCCTCTCACCATTTCCACCATTCCCCAGCTACCATGCCCCCCAGCCCCCATACCTCCCTAGAGCCACCATTGCAGCACCATAGCCTCAGTGTAATGGTAGAAATAATGGTGGGAAATAAAAGCCCAGCCCGAGATGGTGGGTAAAAATAACGCTAGTCGATACCTTAGCTTGCCCCTCCCTTCCTCCCTCCCTCCCTCTCTGCTGCCCCATCACTTCCCTTCCTCCCCCTCGTCTGCCTCTCTCTCTCTCTCTCTCTCTCTCTCTCACCGCCTGCTGCCCCATCACCTCCCTCCCTTCCCCTGTACCTCCCCTCCCCCTCTCCATCCTCTGAGACTTCTATTTCTTACTCCCTTCCTCCTCCTCCTTCCTTTCCTCTTATACCCCCCATTTCCTTCTTACACACACACACACACACACACACACACACACCTCCCTCTCTCCATCACTTGCCTAGCTCTCACACATGCGCACACACCTCCCTCTCTCCAACACTTGCCTAGCTTTCTCTCTCTCCCACACACACACCTCCCTCTCTCCATCACTTGCCTAGCTCTTTCTCACGCGCGCGCACACCTCCCCTCTCCATCACTTGCCTAGCTCTCTCTCTCACGCGCACGCACGCACACACGCACGCACGCACGCACGCACACACACACACACACACACTCCATCACTTGCCTATAAACTATATAGCTCTCTCACACGCGTACACACGTACCTCTCCATCACTTACCTAGCTCTCTCTCTTACACACACACACATACCGGCATATATATATATATATATATATATATATATATATATATATATATATATATATATATATATACACACACACACACACACACACTTTCATACACAAATACACACAAACAGGCACCTCCCTCGCTCCTTCCAAGACACCTCTCTCTTTCACATCCTCCTTTCTAACTTCTTTCTCTTTTTCCTCCTTTCCTTAAACCAGTGTGCTAGTGTGTTTTCATTTCGCCCTTTCCTACAAAATTTCCTATTCCTATTTCTCTTGTTGTATGGTTTTCCTTCTTTTTCCAACTAGTTTCGACCAGTGTGTGTTTGGTGGGCAAGGAAGAGCAGCCATCTTTGCTATTCTTGTCTTATTCTATTTGTGGAGTTAGTCTACCTTTATAAGCTGATTAGTCTTATATCCTCCTTTATTAGTCCATTTTCCCTCTTCTACCTACTTTACCTTTCCCCCACTCCTGTTCTTTCCCTCCATTCCATTTTACCATACCGAAGTCTTTCCTCCACCAATTTCTTTCTAATCTCTACCTGTTCCTAGTTCCCTTTTCACCGCCTCCCTCCTTTCCCCCTCTTCCATTCTCATCCTGTCCATCCCAACTTACCCTTTTCCCCGTGCTGTATACCACTCACTCTTCCTTTCCTTCTCCCAGTGTATCCCAACTATACTGTGTACTCTCCTCCCCTCTTACTCTTCTTCATTTCTCATTTTTCCCCCTTGGCTGCCTCCTTTTCATACTCTTCCCTCTTCCTTTCCTAACCATCCCCTTTTCATCTTTTATTCTGTGTGTGTGTGTGTGTGTGTGTGTGTGTGTGTGTGTGTGTGTGTTTCCCCTACCTTGCTCCTCTCGTTCATTCTGTCCTTCCCACCTCTATTTCCTTCACCATTCTCCCTCTTCTCTCCAACTTTTCCCAAACTCCCTCCACTCTCCTTCCTCTCCCCATTTACCTACTCTTTCCCACACTTTCCTTCTCCCTCTCTTCTCCATTTTTCTACCGTTCCCTCTCCATTTCCTCGTTCCTCAATTCCCTTCCTCCTCCTCTTCTCCATTTTCTTCTACGGTTTCCTCCTCCTCCTCTCTCACCTTTATCTACTCTTTCCATCACCTCACTTCTCTCTCTCCCAACCATTCTCTTTCATCGTCTCCTCTCCTCCTGTTCCCTATTATCTTGCCGCGACGATAGCAAGGCCTAAATCCATCCACGTTCCAACCTACAACCCTTTTACCATCGCTCTCTACATTAACGTGTAAAAACTACTTTCTCTCATTCTAAACCACAAAATTAATACAAACACATATAGAAAGACAAACAGATATACATATAAGGACACACAGAGAAACGGATAAACAACTTACATATAGAGGAACATACATAAAATTCAAATCAATTACTGTTTACATATCAACTAATATTTCCCTTCAGTCTGTACAGAAGCAATCAACATACAAACATAGGAAATGGGACTAAATGCAGCAGGCCGAGTGTCCCTTCGTAGCCAGCTCCCGCAAGAGGTGACTAGAAAAAGAGGACAAGACTAGCAAAGAAGGCTGTCACATATCATAAGATGCTCACAAAACAGCCTCCCAGTCCCCTGCATGACCAGCACAACCAAGCTAGTCCATTCCTATCACTAAGACCACCTCATCCACCATGCACACTGGAGATACAAATACCACATATACTTATCTAGGCTGGCTATCTGTTCTCTCCATACTGAACCATAACCGAGCTCGTCCATTCTAAACTACCTCCAGCAACAGCCAATCCCATATGTACACAGGATATACTACTGCCAAAAATAATAAGGCTTTGTTCTCTTTCTCGACGAATCACAATTTAGCCATTCCTACCACACCTACCACCCAATCCACCATCCAGCTGACTGCAGGAATTCACTTCAAGAATCCTTTCGCGGTATGAGCTGCTGGTTGGTTGCATGCACGAAGTTTATCTCGTTGGACAATATATAATAGTTATATAGTGTTACCTAAAGCACATCCGCCAACTCTGTCCTGCAAGGTTAGCGGATCACGAGCATATCATACAGGAAAGACCGAAGCGAAATTCTGAAGACCGTACACTTGAAATACTGCAGGCTTTTTACTTTCGCTTGGCCCTGATGTTTGTCTTCTTTACAATATATTTCACGCAGTTCAGTGGCAGAATAAAACAATACTGTGGCTCTACATCCTTCCACACCATTTCTTAATAACTAGCAACATAGTGGTAATCCATTGTTACAACTCAGCATTCAAGATGGAGATGGTAATTCTAGGCCAAGTTAGGAGTAAAAAAAAGGTATAGTACGTCAATTAGCATACGTGTTATCTCTGAGCTGGTCTGCCTCTACATTTTACAACCCAATCCAAAAGGTACACTAGAGACACTGGTGCCCTAATCAATCACTCTGTTTTCTTTCAATCACACTCAAGCTGGCCATTTCTCCCACAACCCAATAAAATCAATCAATTTTAAGAAACCCAACTGTAGTTTCCGCTTCATCCAATCACAGCCTTTCCCTGTAACCTATTCAAAATGCCAATGGAGATTTAAATTTTGCATACTAAACCTTAACGTTCTTTTGCATGTAATTTATAACGTTTTGATATCAATGTTGTCTGACTCAATACACGAGGTAATGATGTGTAATGTCCAGAATAAATCGGTATGGAAGATGTTACAAACTCTTCAAAAGTAGCTTACACTTCCACCACAAACGCCACCCAAGCCACCATTTACCCTCACCAATCAAATTACCCTTTATTCTTACCACCAGACGCTTCTACTCATCTTTGTAACTGGGTGGGGGGGGGATAAAGCTTTCAATGACCCCTTCACTATCCAAAAGCACACCTAATTTGCACGAAAAAAAAAAAAAAACATGCGTACCAGATTTTTTTTATCAACAAAGGACAAGCATTATTATTATTATTTTTTTTTTGGGGGGGGAGGTAACAAAAGGTAAGTACCTCAATGTAAAAGCATATGATACCAGGCTAAGGGTTAAAAATTATCACAACTAATTATTTTCTTGCTATGGACACACTAATTTTATGAGATTAATATTGATGGTTTTCTTGCACCACGAGATTATTCTGTCATGGAAGGCCTGAGGATTTACTTCAGTTCAATCTCCAAATAAATCCATATTATTTTATCTGATCACAATTACTGCCTAATCCATCTATATTTATTATTTATACATTTTCAATACAATAAATCAAAAGGAAAATTTACACACATAAAAGAGGAAGACAAGATTGACTTTTGAGAGAGAGAGAGAGAGAGAGAGAGAGAGAGAGAGAGAGAGAGACAGACAGACAGACAGACAGACAGAGAGAGAGAGAGAGAGACAGACAGACAGAGAGAGAGAGAGAGAGAGACAGACAGACAGAGAGAGAGAGACAGACAGACAGACAGAGACAGAGAGAGAGAGAGAGAGAAACCAATCCCAACCCCCCTCCCATTAACTCCAATCACCAATCACAAACAAGTTCTCTTATCGTTTATTTCGCCAGTCTCCTATATTAACCTCTTATATTATCAGTAACCTGCTGCCTATCTAGAGAGAGAGAGAGAGAGAGAGAGAGAGAGAAAGAGAGAGAGAGAATCAAGGTCAGAAGCATATAGGTAAGTTAGGAGAATCAAGTCTTGAACACAGTTAAGTTTAAATCAGTCTACGATAAGTTAGGTTTCAATCAGGTCTGAGTGACGTTTCAGCAGAGTCTACTGTGAACTGAGATAGCATAAGTTAGGTTTAAAGCAAATAAAGTCAAAGTTGGGCCGAGTTACGCATGAACTGGAGTATGATAAGTTAGGTTTGAGTGAAGTTTGCACAGGGTTAGTTTAGGATAAAGTTAGGTTTGAGTTATGTTTGTATGGTGTGAATTTAAGTTAGGTTTGAGCAGAGGTCAAGTTAGAACCGAACCAGGTCAAATCTGAAGAGGGATGGGATTACTCAGAGGATAAGGCCAAGTTCTGCGAGGGTTTGGTTAGGTCACTGAGCCAAATCGAGTCAAAGCGGGACCAACTCAAGTCTAGATTGAACAAGGACACGTCAGAGGGTATGGGCAAGTTCAGCGTAGGTCTGGATATGTCGTGATGTCAAGGTTGCGTTGGAGTGTCCCGCGTTGTGTTGGGCTAGGTCAGGACGGGTTGGATTTGTGTATGGCTGGGACTGGACGTGAGCCAGATTTACTTGGCAAGCCTCAATCTCGGTTGCTTTGGCCAGAATTTGCTTTACATGCTCAAAATCACATGCCACCGATGACAATTAATACTATGCTCTTTTCTCCTTCATCACACCCAATCTTCGTTCTTTTGTAGCTTGTTTCATGTAGCTACGTGGCAAAACACATATGGTAATTCTACGGCTCTACATTAATCCTATAGCACTTCTTCGTGACTACCACCAGATTCTAGTGTTAATCTATTATTACAATAGTTTTACAGTTGCCATTTCTTAATCCTGTTATTTAGTTTACGATCCTTTTTCAAAACAAGATGGGTCAGTTACACACTTGATAAACGACTTCAAAAATTAGTCCTTTCTTAAATGAATAAAAACCGAATAGAGACCAGAGAAATAAAACAGAAAAAAGGAAGGCGATTGAATTATTTACACACTTCCTTTTCTTGGATGTATTTTGTATTCTTGTTACCTCCAGACGATTCTATTCAGTTTAAGGAAGGTTCTGATAGTGTGGAAATAGTTAAGGCGATAACTAACCCCCTCAGATTGGATAAGGAAAAGGAGGGGAAAAGTATTAGTATATGGAAGACAAGATGAAAGGAGTGTGCATTACTGGGGAATGAAGGCTGAGAGAGAGAGAGAGAGAGAGAGAGAGAGAGAGAGAGAGAGAGAGAGAGAGAGAGAGAGAGAGAGAGAGAGAGAGAGAGAGAGAGATTGCAGCATGAGCAGTAGTAAGAGAGAAAGGTAGAGATTAAAGGAAAATGAGAAAGATAAAGGAGTATTTTAAAAGGCGATGGAAATGACAACCACAACGGCAGTAGGGTGGTAAGTACAAGATACAGGGCAATGATGGAAGCAAAGGGAAGGACGAGAGAGGAAGGGAAAATTGAGGACGAAGTTGGGGAATGAGAGAAGCGGTGGGGAAGACGATAAAAAAACGACACAGACAGGTGAAAAAAAAAAAAAAAAAGGAACTGAGAAACATATAAACTGGAAGGAATCACCGGGGAAAAAAAAAAAAAAAAAAAAAAACATGTGAAAGAGGAGGAGAAAAGACAAGTAGGAGGACAACAAAATGAAGAAACCCAAGAAAAAGTCAAAGAGGAGAAGGAGGAGAAAAGAAAAGCCTGTGGAATGGATAACAGAAATCTAAGAAGGAAGTGAAAATACTAAAAGGAAATACAAAAAGTAAGGTGAATGGAGAAGAGCATACCGTAAGAGCGGAAGGAAAATACCAGGAAGAGGATGAAACATAAGCCTGTGGAATTCAAGAAGGATGTGAAAATACTGAAAGGAAATACAAAAAGGTGAATGGAGAAGAGAATAACGTTAGAGCGGGAGGAAAATGATGATGGGAGGAAAATGATGATGGGAGGTAAATGATCATACCCGGAAGAGGAAAGTAAGAGACTGAATATAATAAGTTGAGGACGCCATGGAAGAATAAGGTGGAAGAGAGAACGGAGGACGCGAAAAAAGAGGAAAGGGGAAATGAGAAGAGGAGGGAAGAGGGGAAATGAGAAGAGGAGGGAAGAGGGGAAAGGGATAAGGAAAGGGCAAGGAGAAAGAAAAATAGGAATGGAATGAGGAAAGAGGAAGGATGTGGAGAGAGGGAAAGTAAAGGGAGGAGGAATGAGTAAGAAAGAGGAAGGAGAAAGAAAAACAGAAGAAAGAAAAACAAGAAAGAGAAAAAAGAAGGAAGGAAGTGTAAAGGGAGAGTAACGAAAGGGAATGGGAATGATGAATGAAAAGAGGAAAGAAGGAAGAGGAGGAGAGGGGGAAAAGAAGAAAAGAAAGAGTACAGAGGAAGGGATAATAGGAAAAAGGAAGGAAAAAAAAAGGGGGAGAGAGAGAAGAGGAAGAAAAGAGAATAAAGGAAGGAAAAGAGGAAAGGGAAGAGCAATGTGGAAGGAAAAGAGAAAAGGAATAAGCCAGAAACAGAGATCAAAGATGAAGGAGGGAAAACAAGCAGAGACAATGGAACAAGGAGGAGGGAAAGGAGGAGGGGAACAAACAAGAGGATAGGAGAAAGCCAAGAGGAAGGTAAGAGGAAAGGAGGGAGGAGAAGGATCAATAAGTGTGCGGGAAGAGGAAGGAGGGAGGGAGGGAGGGGAGGAAATTATACTGCCCATAATAAAAATAGGATTAATTAATATAATGAGTTGTAAAAAACGGCAGAGAGAGAGAGAGAGAGAGAGAGAGAGAGTGTAAAAGGGTGAAGATGTGAGGGGTAAGAGAAAAAATCGCACCTTGTAACCAGCACTCCATTACTACATTGCCAGTCAGGAAGGGTTAGGGGTCACTTTTAGCATCTTAACACCTCTTCCTTAGCGAATTAATTTGCATTTTTCACTATCATTCCCGTGCAAGCTGTAAATATCGTCTTAATATCGATATACTCTGCTTCAATTAACTACCGGTACATTACTGAATACCGCATGTACTGAGGTGTAATGTGCAAAACAAATCTACTATACTATTGCCAGACGCCATGTATCCCAAACGGGGTGGTCAAGGGCTTAGAGTTAATTGTTTTACAGGGAGGGGCACTAATCCTCCACCAACCCCACTTGACATGTAGGGATGCCAACAGCATCTTGTGTTACCAGGCGGTCACCCATCCAGGTACTAACCAGACCCAACGTTGCTTAATCGCAATGAGAAAAATGTTACGAAGATTCTAAAGGGACTTAGAATACAACCCTTAACCCCACCAATGCGACCTGGTTTTCCCAAGCATTTCTTCTATAACATCAAAATGGCATCATTAGTACTAACCCTCTCTCTTCTCTCCCTAGGCTAAATATAATTACTATGGTATGTCATCAAACTGAAGGGGGTCATGTCCTTGCTTTCAGATAGAGTGACAACCCCCTAAAAAGCCAATTTCACTGACCTCCAATAGCTTCACCTGCCCCAGTAAGCATATATGAGATAGGGTAGTCAGGAAGGCAAACAGGTAGGTAATTATGTAGGTATATTAGTCAGGGAGGCAAACAGGTACGGTAGGTAATTATGTAGGTAGGTTAATATAGCAACACGGTACAGAACAATGGTGCGCTACTCTTCGTCCAGCACCTGTACCCTCAATGGTCTTAACACCGAACCAAGATTCCACCCACATCAGGACGTCTGACTTAATTCGCCACTATTCCACGGCTTCTACTTCACATTTAGGGCACGTCCGCTGCTTTCCTCCCTGAACAACTATATCAACGAGAAAATTATTTAAGGGAAGAGAAACATACAAAGCCTCTCTCAATTTAGGAATATTAGCCTGGTGAGGAAAAGGAGAAGTACAAGAGAAATACAAGGCGAACTCTTGTCCCAACTGTACCTCTGGGTCAGATAACTAGAACAAGTATGTGGAGTTCTAATGCACACTAACGATACGATACCAAACTAACACAAACCTTAAGAACCACACAAATTTGCAGTTATCAACGAACACTACAAATTGGACAAAAGAAGCATATTCCACCACCAGTAAGTTATCTTCAGCTAACAGTATAAAAACCATTTCTGTGACTCTAAAATGACTACCATCCCTTGCAGTCACCAGGCCGGGCAGAAAACACCTGACGACTACAGGAACACAACGAATATAAGAAGCACAGAGTCTCATCACCAATCAGGTATCATAAATTATCTGGAACAGAGTGATTATATGATTCTGGACCACCACCAACTTTGCCAATGACGATCCGAGAATAAAGAGAAGGGGACAGACACTTTTACACATTCGAATTTTATCTCACATGAGGAGTGTCACATAGCTAAATACCAATGCACTCCTCATTATGATTCACGTTCAAGAGGAAGGCTGCCTAACTTCATGCCCTAGTCCCGAAGAAGGCGATGAGGGATAGGCAGTTATTACCACAGAAATTAATGAAATGGCATACAATCAATCTTCATGCCTACCCAACTCTAAATTACTGGAAAAGACTAAATAATTTCTATAAAAAAAAGTCTATAAACAACTAATACGGCTCAGACAAAGAGAAAAAGAGTGGAAAACAGCTGTAGGAATGAAATTTATAGGAAACTGGATGGTAATAGAAGAATACACAATAAGAGAAGTGGGTAGTTATTAAACACACACACACACACACACACACACACACACACACACACACACACACACACACACACATACACACTGGAAAATGGTAACCCACAAGTTCAGGAAAGGCTAAAGAACTGAAGGGAATAAAGACACAGGAATAACGTGAAAACAGAAAACACTGAGTGGAAAAAAATGGAACACAGGTAGAGAGAGAGAGAGAGAGAGAGAGAGAGAGAGAGAGAGAGAGAGAATAATGAAAGCAGAACTCAAAAGTGCATAGTTCAAGAGAAAATGAAAAAGTAGAGAGAGGGAAGAAACAATGGATGAAAGGATGAACAAAGAGAAAGTAGAATACTGATACACATGACTGGAAGAAAGATGGAAAGAGAGGAAAGGGAAGATGGAATACAAAGGAAAGAACATAGTGAGCAGGAAGGAAAAACAATTATTTAGTGAACAACAGAAAAGGAAAAAAGGAAACGCGGAGAAAGGAAGGAAGGAAAGGAGAATGAAAGGAAGAGAGGATGGATGGACGATTGGATGGATGGATGGATGGAAGAAAAGGGGGAAAGACAGGTGGGGGCAGCAGAATGACGGAGAAGCGAATATCGATGAAAGATGAAACATGAGGACAAGGAGAGAAGGAAGGAGGGGAGGAGAGAAAAAGGACAGGAAAGGAAGGAAAAAATGAGGAAACGAAAGAGAGGAAGATAATTAGTCAATTAAAAAGATAAAGGAACGACAACCGAGATAGTGGGTAGTTGAGAGAGAGAGAGAGAGAGAGAGAGAGAGAGAGAGAGAGAGAGAGAGAGAGAGAGAGAGAGAGAGAGAGACAGTAAAACCAAAAGGGTGGGAAACAAGGAAGAAAAGCGAGGCTGGGAACAGAAGAAACGCAAAAACGGAAAGAGTAGAGGAAACAGGAGGGAAAGGGGAGAGGAGGGGAGAAAAGGAAAAAAAAAATGAATTGAGAATAAAATACTATGACAAAGGAAGGGAGGGAGTGAGGGCAGGGAGAGAAAGAAAAAAAAAATAGGGGGGGGAAAGGTTGAATGATGAGAGAGAGGGAGAGAGAGAGAAAGAGAGAGAGAGAGAGAGAGAGAGAGAATGGTGGAACAACGGATCCAGCAGGACAGGAAGGAAAAAAAAAGGAAGAAATGGAGGAAAAAAAAACAGTAAAAGAAATGGAGAGGCGGAAGGAGGAAGATAAAAATAATGCAGTGTATGGAAAGAAGGAAGGAAGAAAGGAAGCAAGGCAGAAGGGATGAACTGAAAAGAGGAAGGATAAAAAAGATGAAGAATAGTGAAGATAAAGGACGTCGTATATGACATGAGGAGGGAGGGAAGGAATATAAGAAAGGAAGCGGGGAAGAGGTAAAAACGAAGGAGGGAAGATAAGAAAAACCTAAGGAAGAAGAGAAGAGGAAAAACCGAAGGAAGGAAGGAGGGAAGATAGGAAAAACGGATGCAAGGAAGGAAGGAAGGACAAATGGAGGGAAGGAGGAAAGAGAAAGAGGAGGAAAAAAAGGTAGGAGGGATGGGCAAAAGGAACGAGGGAAGAATGGGGAAAAAATGGACGGAAGGAGCCAAGGTAAAAAGGGGAATGACAGACGGGAGGAAAGAACAAGAGAAAGGAAGAATGAAGCCTACACAGAATAAAGAGAGGAACGATACAGAAAAAGAGGGATAATGGAACGACGAAAAGAAGGAATCGAAGAACTGAACAAGAATAAGGAAGGACGGAAATACAGAACAGAAAATGCCAATCGAAGGAAAGGTGCAAAGTATTGACGAGAGAACAGACGTACAGAAACGACGAGAGGATTTGGGGAGGGGGATGAAAATGGGTTAAAAGATAAAAATGAACACAAATTAAGACATAGCAAAATGGGAAGGAGAGGAAAAGTGGATATATAAAGGGAAGGAAAGATTAAATTAAAACGGACTGGAGGAGAGTAGCTATACCTAACGAGAGAGAGAGAGAGAGAGAGAGAGAGACGATGTGAAGGAGGAAATGGAATAAAGAGGTAACAGAAGTAGGAACTATGGTATAATGAAGATAAAGGGAAGTAACAAAGAAGCAGGAAGAATAGAAAGATCGAAGAACAAAGAGAGAAGGGAGACAAGAAGGAAGAGAAAGACAAATAACTGGATAAAGAAGGAAAAAAATATACGTGAGGGAGGAAGATGACAGAAGGGAAACAGTGAGAATGGGAAGGAGGGAGAAAAAGGAGGGGAAGGAGGGAGAAAAAAAGGGGAAAGGGAGAGAGAGAGAGAGAGAGAGAGAGAGAGAGAGAGAGAGAGAGAGAGAGAGAAGGAGGAAGCGATGGAAAATAACTGAGACGTGGAGCGACGGATAAAACAGGAAGGAAGGGTGGAAAATGAGAGCGGAAAAATGTGGAGAGAGAGAGAGAGAGAGAGAGAGAGAGAGAGACGGCAAGGAAAGTGAACAAAGGATCGGAGAAGGAAGGTAGGAAATAACGAAACGTCCAAATAAGAAAGAATGAAGGCAGCTGATGGAATGAAATTAAGAATGATGAGAGGGAGGGAAGAATGGAAGGAGGGGAAATGAAGGTCTGTGTGAAATGCACGGAATATCAAAAGGGAGGGAATTACAGGGGGGGGGGGAAGACGAAGGAAGAGAGAAAGTGGAGATGGAGGTGAGAAAGAGATATAAAGGAGTACAAAGGAAAACAAACAACAACTGTCTTGCTCGTCCTATCGTGGCTGTTTGGCATAGGGAAGGTACTACCAAATTTGTTCTACCAGTTAACGACAAGGATAGAAAAGCAGGAAAAAGGAAAAAAAAAAAAGAGGAAAGGGGAGGAGATGGAATAATGAGAGGACGGGGGGGGGGGGGATGGAAGGAAGGGAGAAAAGGGGAGGTGAGGGAATGGAGAAGTGGCGGAAGGGAAGGCGATTGAGAAATTGAGAAGCAGAAGAGTGGAGGAATTGGAAGGATGAGGGGCAGGGAAGGAGGAGGAGAGGAATGGGATGGTTCTTACACAGGATGAAGAGGAGGATGAAAAGGAGGGAACTGGAGAGGAGGAGGAGGAATGGAAGAGAAACGGGGCGTGACAGTGAAATACAAGGTAGAGGGAAGAATGACAATATAATGAGGAAATAAGGAGGCAAAAGAGATGATAATAAGACATGTACGAAGAGAACTGGGAGAAAGGAAAGAAGAGGACGCTGACGGAAGACGAGGAAAGAGTTGGGAAGAAAAACGACGAGGGTGAACTTTAGGAAAGAGAGAAATGAAGAGAAAAAGGTGGAGGAAGAGGAAAAGCAAGGGGAAAGAAGATGAAAGACGGGAGAGGGTGAAGAGAATGAGAAGAGGGGGGAATAAATGAAGTGAAACTAATATAGCGTGAGGAGAAGCAGGAAACACAGAAGGTTGAAACTGGTGACAAGAGAAGACAGAAGAGAAGTGAGAAGAGAAGAGGAAAGAAGACGACGCAGGAAGGTAAGAAACAAAGGACAAATGATGTGAAAAGGGGGAAAACGAATGAGGCGGGAAAGAGAGGAATGGAAAGAGTGAAGGGATAAGAGGAAGACAAGAAGGGAAGGCAAAAGAGACAGAGGGAGTGACAGGAAGAACAAGGAAGTAAGAAACAACAGCAGGGAGAGAAAGGAGGAGATGCAGGAAAACAAAAGCAAGAGGGGGGAAGATACGGGGAAGGGGAGAAAGGAGAGGAAAAAACAGAAGAATGGAAATAAAAAGGTTGAAGGATAAATACCGATAAATGAGTAGCAGAAAAAGTACTACGGAAAAGAGGTGCGAGAGAAGGAAGTGACAGCACAGGCAAAAAAAAAAAAAAAAATTGAATAAGTATGACAAAAGAAACCTGAATAAGAGGAATGAAAAAGAATGGAAAGAAATGAAGAGGATGACGACGAGGAGGGGAGGAGATGGAATGAGAGACCAGGAGGGAGGGAGAGGCGTGTAGGAACAGCAAAAAGAAAGGGGAAGAAGAAAAATGTAGATAAGATAAAGGAAGAAGGAAGAGTTGAGGTGGAAGGGAAGGGGAAGGTGGCCGGGGAGAAGGGAGAGGGGAGAATGGAAGGAGGGGAGGAAGAGGGGAGAAAGAGGAAAGAGGAGGTATATATATAGAAGGAAGTAGGAAGAGGGGAGGGGAGAGAAGAGGTGGAAGCAGGAAGGGGCGAGGGAAATGGAGGAAAGCGTGGGTGGAGGAGTGGCGAAGGAAGAGGAAGGGAGGGAATAGTGTGGAGAAAAGAGGAAGACAGGAAGGGTGGGGGTGGAGAGGTGAAGGAGGACGGAAGGTGAGGAGGTTACGAAAGGTGGAAGAGGTGAACGGTGAGGTGAGGTGAGGTGAGAAAGTGACAAGAGGAAGGGGAATAAATGGTTGGGTATGAGAGAGAGAGAGAGAGAGAGAGAGAGAGAGAGAGAGAATGGGCTTAAATAAGGGGAAGTGGGGTACAGGAAGTAAGCCATGAACAAGAGAATCTGAGCATCACATAATCATATCGCCGATAATAATAATAATAATCATCATCATCATCATTCAATCCAGTGCTGCCCCATGAGAAGTGTAGGAGCCCGGGGCTAGGCAAGTTGGTCCTGACATTTGTGATGACAATGACCAGCCTCACTCATCCCTGAGTGGCATTATGTGAGCAAAAAAATCCCAACCATCCCTTGGATATAAACCTGCACCAGCTCAATCCGACTGGAATGCCTTAATCTCCCACTAGACCACCAGGTGCCATAAATAATAATAATAATAATATTATTATTATTATTATTATTATTAATATAATAATATTAATTAATTATAATAATAACAATAATATAACAATCTGCCAACATCCAATCCCAAGGTTTATCCATGGTAGTTGTGGCAAATATCTCTAAGCCTTTCACAACCTTCCGTCAATGCTTCCAAGCCAGTCAATTCAGCAAACAGTACCAGTAGCAATAGTACACATGTCATACAAGACAGGCTGCTGCTTTTCATTCAATTTCAGAGGCCATGCAAAGCAGCTGCATAAATAACAGTATTAAAGTTGGTTCAACCATGGAGACAGCTAAAGAGAGAAAGACCTACAGCTCTCCAATCACCTCACACAATGTGACTCAGCACAGCCACCTGTGGTGTCCAGTTACTACAGAAGGTTGCAGCTGACTTGTATAGCATAAGTGATTGTCTTGCAACTCTACATTCCAATCAACCTGGAAGAAGCAGGCTACAAGGCAAATCAGATGAGCTTTTGTGTGGGACGAGACTTAGTCAATACTGCTTATCAAGCTGATCAACTGGTCTGGTAGTGGCAAACAGGCTACAGGAATACTGTATAACACAATGTATTTAGGGGCTACTGGTAAAGAGTTCTCCTAACCATTTTGTTGGACAATGCCCTCTGGATGATGGCATCAAGAGTAAATACAAAACATATATTACAGCAAAACCTAGATATAACAGACTTCAATATACAGGAATTTGCTTTTGACGGAGTCGAGGAACTGACCGGACTAAATTCTTATATACTGGGAAAAGTCCAATAAAGCCAGATGCGGTCCAGACTGCCTGACCTCAGTCCGGAGCCTGTGGCTCTGAGAATGATATCCCTCTGTCATCACTTGCCTCGATGTCATCCCTGCACATCATTTCCCCAGAGGTCCCAGATACTGTATACCACTTAAGGGTGACAAGTGATTAGTGAAATAGACAATGTGAACATCTTCAGTTTGTAAGATCGCAACTAGTAAGGAGTAAAACATGTACAGTACAGTATTTGAAGTGTTTAAAATTAAGTCGTAACAATAAAGTACTTTCTATGTGCTAAAAAGTTTAAAAAGTGGTCTACATTAATTTAATGCTAATGTTAATGGAACACCCTTAGTTATGTGTATAGTACTGTAGAGTATAACTTAAGTTTCAAAATTACCATTAGTTCTGATTGTAAGTGCATTACAATACAGTACTAGTTTAGTATAGATACCTATAAGTTTAAATAGATACCCTTAAGTTTAAATGAGTCACCTACCACTCCAGTACAATCATCTCTACTGTAGACTCCACTAATGGACCACTTCAGCTATGTTCACCACAATAAGGTAAATAAATGACAAGTTTATCAGTGTAAAGTACAGTATTATTACAGTATACCTATTATACCATTTTATTATTGTGGTGAATGTATAATACAGTACAGTACTGCAATGGTAGTGAAAACAGTTGGTAACACCACAGTAATAAACTGTTGGTGTGATCCGGACTAATGTCTAACATACTGTATCGGAAAAAGTCCGGGTTTGCAGGGGGAAGTCCAGATGTTGCTTTTATCGGATTTTCGCTATTTTCGGAACGGCCTGGGTCCCAATTACTCAGTTTCAGTCAGGCTGTACTGCAATAATTTGGGGTCTGTATACAATGAAGAGACACCATAAAGAATCTTGTACTGCATGAAAACTTGCAGGAAATTAACAGCATCAATCAGTCCAACCCGAAGAGCTGCTAAAAACTGCAAGATAACTTCCCAAAACCTCCCGTCAAAACTGTCACTTACAACCTGCTACTGCCACCTGCAGGCAGAAGAGACAACAAGAATACTAACAAAGAAAGACTACGGTACCCATAAAATGCAGCACCTGAAAAGCTGAGAGGCTGATTTGTGTGTGCTAGCTAAATCTGCTATCAATCTCACTCATCTGCATTGTTTTAATTGCTCTAACCCAGACTTACCACATACCTATGTAACTGTCACCCAGATCAATTCAAAGCTAGAACAGATTCTGCCACATTACCAGAAGGATGTCAGTTGCCCAACTAAAACAAAATTCCAACTTGCACTCTGAAACCAGCCTACAGCCAGGAAATATGGATATTACACCACTCTACCAATAGCAAAACAGTAACTACAAGCATGAAAATGCAGTATAACTATTAAAATAAATGTAACAATGTCAACAGAGAGGAGCAGTACTGTACAATAATGGAGTTCACACTATCATGTGCAAATGGAGTACACACTATCATGTGCATTTACAAGATGGATAGGAAAGAAAATGACCCTAAGCCAAGTACTGGGGCTGCCTTCCCACCTCCTGCGCCTACCTTGTCAACTCAAGTGCCCTGTCTGACACACCTACCCTACCTCATATCTCCTCTATTCCACAAGTGTTTATTAGAGTACAGTATAACTGGATGCCTAACAGTTAAAAAGGCACAGGCAAGCTGGTCACTCCAGAACAAACCTCAATCACTCAAAGAAGAGAGTTGAAATGAGCAAGCAGCAGCAGCAGATGATAATGCTATGGAAAGATGTCCTTGAAAATAATGGTGAGACAGCAAATGACAAGGATATACGGTACATAAACAACCAGCTTCCTTTGTAGCCTGGATCACCTACAACTATAAAGACACCACTACCTCACATACACTCATCTTTTTTGTATATTAGATCCATGGTAAATTTTAAAAATATTGCATACATTTCATTTCTACATATAAATGTGATATGACAGTTTCTCCCAATTTGTGTTCCAAATACCGTAAGATGGGGTAACTTGACACCATTTTTATCTCTTTTTGGTCAGTATTATAGAGATGTGAACGAATTTGGAAAAAGTGAAAAATGTTTATAAATAACTCATTTAGGGCTACCTTTTGGAACCAGACACATACTTGAGCATACAAAAACAACTTGCTTAGAAATAAAACAAGGTGGGTGCCTGTTTACCCCACATGATAGGGCAACTGGGCACCCAGATCTTTTTATTACTGTATGATGCTGCTTATTACTGTTGACTGTTACTAAATAACATAAACTTAGGCAGGTAAACATAATATATATGGTAACATAAACTTATAACAATGAAACAGGCGTACTCCTGCTACTCAGGATTTTGTAGTTCCGCATCATCACTGCGGTTCTCTGGGCAAACGAGATAACAGATTCACAGCCTGCTGCATCCCTGAAACTTAGCAGTATAGCAATTGATGACAAGGAGTCTTTGAGACATATTCAGAAACTAAATAATGAATATTAATTAATGTGACCAGTTACCCTCCCCAAAGTGCCCAGTTACCCCACGTGAGTTACCCTTGCCATTACCCAGCAATGCTTAATTGTAGAAACATGTTACTAGTTCCCATCTGACCTTTGATAACGTCCAATAAATGAGCATGAGTAGAGTCCTCTGGCTAATTTCTAACACAGGTAACTTACCCTTATCATTTCCAATGTTGGGGCTTCTGTGAATTCTCAAAAATGCTACTCTTATCCATGCAAGGATCAGTGGACAACTTTTTCCCATTTCCAACTGGTGATTTTGAGGTACCAGGTATGCTATTGCTGGGCGACTTAGCTAAACAATTAGCACCACAAAAGTTTAGGAAATTAAAGATTTTTAGGTTTTATAAAGGAAAGTTTGCAAATAAATTAGTGGATGCCCAGTTCCCCTGCTAAATGCCCATTTACCCCATCTTATGGTATATGGGAAAGGTTGATACTCTAGACACAACCCTATGTTAAAATGAGGATGACCTGTACAGTCACTGGCTTCTGACAGCTACAATGCACAAAAACCAGAATCAATTTTGTTGTACCTACAAGATCTCTCTGGCCTCCACCATCACCAACAAAATGAAACACCAAAAGTACACAAACCACTCTAGCCGATCAGCCTTCATAAGCCCCTCCTGGATTTCAGATACATAAAAAAGGTAAACCCTAATGATGAGGCAAAATGACAAATTACAAAATCCTCATATTACATTTACATATTGGTTACTGCACCTATGGAGTACTGGTATGTTAATTTATCAGAGATGACTTTGTCAAAATGAGAGAGAGAGAGAGAGAGAGAGAGAGAGTACCGCTAATGACAACCAAACACGAGCCCAGCTGAAAAGTCATACAAAGTACAGAAAAGAAAAGCAAAACTGTAGGCCAAGTAGAAGAGAGTGTGGGAGCTGTGTTTATAATTAACCAACAACCTTTAAATGGCACACATTGACCTAGTTACATGGTCTTCACTGCCTCAAGGGAAGTATGTTTTTGGATTATAATTCCCAAAAGTTGGAATATACAGAAATTATTGCTACATATTATACTGGTACATGGTTAAACTGAAGATAGTGCTAGTAATTTTCTAGCACGAATCTGCTATAAAAAAGATGCGAATACTGAAGCTCTGGTTTGTCGCTAATGGCTTACAGTATATTATTTCTTAACTACAATTTCTTGGTCATACTGACTATACTATTCATGCTGGACCTGAATGTAACAAAACTCCAAACCCTGACAAAATATTACTAAAATTTTGCACATGCAACCACCAGGGGACCAACAGCTAACAATCTCAGCCTAGTCTAGATCGATGTCCTCTGAGGAGCTATTCTGGCTTCCAAATACAGTACAAGTTTCATTTGTGAAATACAGTTGGCAAAATGTCCAGTTTTGCCAACACACACGTGACCAGTACAGCAAGCACCTCAACGTGCATAGCAAAAGAAAAGCACTTGTCATGGCAGTTATTAAAAATGCGGTACTACACTTATTTTTACAATTACAGTATACTGTAACAATAATATGATGACAACAGAAATATCACCATAACTGCTATTATTAATGAAAAATAACTTTTGATCAAAGATGAATTGGTACTGCTGTAAATGTATGATTAATGAGAAAGCCAATAAAGTACCACACATAAGTCTAAGTGCATCCTGTACTCTAAATAAGTACTGGGTACCATAAAGTACCGTACTAAATAAATATCTAAGAAGAAATTCAAAGACAGACAGGCTATATAGATAAAAAAAAATACACAAATCCTTATACTCATATCAACTTGAAGACTTCATAAACTTAAAATATGCAATTCTTGTTTCCACTACAGTATAAGAAATCAAATGCTTAAAATCCCTCAAAGGCATTAATAAATCAACACTATTCTGGGCTGATGATGCACCGACGTGTCATTTATTGGCCAACCGATTCCAGGCTGATGACGCGCCGGTGCATCACTTGTCGGAGCGGTTTTTCATGGTTCAAACACATGACACAAAAACTTAATGAACACTGGCAACAAATCATCGTTTTGTCATCAACAAAACCCCTGCCTAAGAATGGGGCGGAAAAGTTACACAAGGCTGGTCCGGAATAGTGTTAAAATATAGTACAGTCCAGGTAGGCGACTGATATAACCATAATCTTATGATATACATCCCCCAAAAGTTCAGAATGAAGATAGCTACCTGAACTCTACAAATAAATTTAATGGTACCATAGCTACTTAATAATACTGTAACGTACTGTAATATAGCATTAGGTATCTCAAGCCGCATATATTCTTCAGAAGTATAAGTCCATCTATCTACCTATCTATCTATTGCCAGACGCCATAATCCCATAAGGGGTGGCCATTTGACTTTGAGTTATTGGTTTTACAAGGAGGGGCACTAACCCTCCACCAACCCACTTGTTAACACATAGGGAGCACGTATGGTTTGGTTATATGGTTACCACCCAGCATTGCAAATGGTTTCTTGGCTTTCAGGAAACCATTTGGCTTGTCACTCAATGTAAAGCCATCTGTAAAGGAAAGAAAAGTAATAAGAAGTGACAGGAAAGATGGGAGAAATAGGAAGAGAGGGGGGCAGGCACAGAAAAAGAAACAATGATATACACTATATCAATAGGATATAAAATGTGAGACAATACAACACTGTAAAAGCATTACTGTACTGACAACTATTATAGTGCAGTATTGCAACACCTCCTGGTACACACGGAAGCCTGCACCTATTTTCCCTGGATAAAAAAAAGAAAAACAACAACACTAGCTACCCTAAATATGATCCTTTAACCTACTTTCTCATGGTCTTTATATTACTGGTGCCTGTAGGCTGTAAATATGTACGGTACACATTACATACGGTATAAAAACATTTTAACAATTATGAATATTGGTATGGTTATGAGAAAACACTTTCACGAAAATAATGTTCTGAAATTTATGACAGCATGTTGTCAACTACAAATCATGACCAAATGCAATCTCAATCCTCAATATTATAGGTTATACAGTACTGTACAAGGTTGGTGAACAGAGCATTATGAATAATCTAAAACTGATAATATCAGAAAATCCAACGTAGCTCTACCAATACTGATCAATAACAACAAATAGATACTGCACTGGACATCATGTGTGACACTGTTATGGCAACAGTAAGGCGAGGACAGAATGTGATAATGATAAGAGGAAGGGTGATGCAAGGGAGGATGAAGGGGAGGATGAAGGGAGGATAGGGAGGGAGAGTAAAGTAGTGAAGGGTGGGATAGAAAGGTAGATACCATCAGGTGATCAATAATGGGTTAATAAGTGATGGATAGAGGAACAAAATGGACAATGAATATGGGAAGAAGAGGAGGATGAGTCATGAATGCAACTGACAGAGAGAGAGAGAAAGAGAGAGAGAGAGAGGTGGGCAGAAATACATACATGAAACAAGAACTACAGTATGTGGCTACAGCATAATAATTAACAAAGGGGAAGGAAGAATACAATAAAGGATAAGACAAGAAAAGAAAACAAAGGTAAAGATGGAAAGAGATCAAAACTAAAGAGAACAGGTAATGAAAGAAAAATGACAAGCTAGGTGTGTGGGGGGGGAAAAAAAAAAAGTATAACATGTAGAAGATATTAATACTAAAGTAGGAATTCCTAGTGAGTGAGAAGGGGATGATGGTGTCAGCTAGAGGAGAACTGAGTGGGAGGAAAGACGTATTTAAGAAACTAAGTAAAATGGACGGAGGAAAAGATGATGGTACATATGAAATAGGAGACGGCTGGCATGGAATGGTAAAATGTTTGATACAGAAATGAGTGAAGCAGCTAAGAAATATACAATACAATGAACAGTACTGAGGATGCATGAATGAGAAATGTATGAGTGACTTTACAAGGAGGGAGTGGTTTGGATGGGAGGAGGTGGGGGAGGGAAGAAGGGAAACAATAACAGGAGAACACGTGGAGGAAAGAAGGGATGGAGGGGTGTGGGAGAGTGACCGGAAGAGGGGATGGAGGGAAGCAAGAGAGATGGACAACGAGTATAAAGATAGGACATGGAGTGAAGGACATATGAGAATGAGTAAGACAAGTGTACCAGTGGAGGAGGACTGTAAGAAGGGAAGATGAGTAGAAGGGGAAAGGAAGAAACAGAGACAGAACGCCTATAAAGAGGGAGGTGGGAGTAAAGGAATGGGGAAGAAGTAGAGACACGAAGCCTAGGATATGGAGGGAGGGGGTAAAAGGATAGTTGAAAGTGAAGGAGGGATACTGGAAGATGAGAAGGAGAAAGGGAGTCATGGGGAGATGGATATAAATAAGAAGCAAAGTAAGTAGGGGACAGGTGGCATGAAGGATGACAACAGGAAGAAAAGACATCAAGAGCAAAACAAACATGAAAGAATGAGAGGGTGGGAAAGGTGAGGGGCAAAAAGGAAGTGAAACAGGACACTGGAAAGGAAGGTGATAAAAAAGGGAGGGAATGGGAAATGGAAATAATGGATGAGGAAAAGGGGATACCCTAGGAAGGGGTGAGAAAGATGGGAGAGATGATACTGGAAGAGAGAAATGAAACTGGTGGATATGGACAAGAATAAATTTAAGTTTGAGAAAACATACTGGAGAACAGTACAAACAAACAGAAACATAAGTGGAAAAGGATACTGGACTTCCCAGAGTAAAGAAACAAGAGTTGAAGGACTATGAGAGTAGGAGAGGGAAACATAAAGCAGAGTACAACAGAAGCAGAATGTAGGGAGATGAAAGTGACAAGAGGGATGACAAAATGAAAAAGTGGAGAAGCGATGTGATGAGTGGTGAACTGACTGTAGTTTAGGCTACAAAGAAATAGAGAAGCCAAACGGCAGAAAGTAATGAGAAAAGCAGACCTATGAATATACCAAAATCTTAAATAACTACTGTATATACAGTAGTTAGTACCGCAGTCCATCTTAAATGCGCTACAGCACTGTACCAGTATAGCCTATACAAATACTGCAATCAAATAAAGTTTACCCTACATATACAAACACAACAGCAAATACTGTACATTACTCACTGGCAAATAATAAAGCTTGAACAATGAATATCAATAAATATAAAACAATAAGGGAGGGAGTTCATCAAATGTAAAGGGTGAGGGTATGGAAAAAATGGTAAATGTCAAAGGGCCAGAGAGAGAAAATGCAATAAGAGAAATAGTTAGGAGGAGGATGTAATGTAACAAGTCCATCACAGTAATGAGTGGGGAGATGTAGAGACAAGAGAGTGGGAGACAAAAGACAGATGTTGGCAAGAGGCAGAAATATGTAGATATGAGGGTGAAGGGATGAAGAGACAGGAGAGGGAGAGAAAATGAGGTACAGATGAAGAGACGGGACAGCTGAGTTGCAAACAATAGAAAGCGGAGATGATAAAACAAGAGAACAGAGATGGAAAGACAGAAGAACAGACATAGGGTAGACGGAGGAGACAGATCGAGAAATGCAAAGAAGGAGGATGGGGACATTGGAGAACAAAAATAAGACAGGAGATAATTATGGAGAATCAGAAGGCAAAAGGACAGTGATGAGAGAGAGAGAGAGAGAGAGAGAGAGAGAGGAGGTACATGGAAATGGAGATAAACGGACTTTGAAACAAAAACAGGAAACAGAGATAAAAGACGGGGTTGAGATGGAAAAACAAAAGATGGAAGATCGTAATGACTAGAACTGTAGAGATGGAGACAATAAAGGAAGATAGGAAATGACATGAGAGGCAGAAATGTGGAGAGGCTACAGGTAAAGAGGTGAAAGGAGGTACAGAATGAAATAGAGAAGAGGTAATGTTATGAATATACAACACCAAAAGCAAAAATAAGATATGTTACAGCAAAGGTAAAAAGACAAAGGCCTACACAAGATGGCTGAAGAGACTTAGAAACTGGAGTGACAGAAGATGTAGAGATGGAGTGACAGAAGAGGTAGAGATAAAGAGAGCAGAGGCAGAGACATGAAGAGAGAGAGAGGCAGACATACGGAAGTAACAAGAAAAGCAGAGAAGCAGTAACTGGAGATAGACACATGGAAGTGACAGGCAAAGCAGAGATGGAGTGACAAGAAAGAGAGACCTATGGAAGAGACAAGCAAAGCAGAGATGGAGCGATAGAAGAGGTAGAGATGAACAGATGGCAGAGGTAGAGAAGGAATGACAGGAAAGATAGACATACAGAAGCGACAAGCAAAGCAGAGGTGGAGTGACAGGAGTGACAGACATACGAACGTGACAAGCAAACCAGATGGAGTTACAGGAGAGATGATGGATACACATGTGGTAGTGACAAGAGAAGAGATGGTGTGACAGGAGAGAAAGACATATGGATGTGACAAGAGAAGCAAAGGAGTGACAGGAAACAGACATATGGAAGTGACAAGAGCAGCAGAGATGGAGTGACAGGAGACAGACATATGGTATGGAAGTAACAAGAGAAGCAGACAAAGAGCAAAATGAGAGATAAACATATGGTATGGAGATGACAAGAGAGGCAGACACATGGAAATGGCATGTAGAGATGAACTGACGCGAGACAGACATAGGAAAGTTACACGAGAAGCAGATATCGAGGGACTTGACAGGGACAGTAGTACATACAGAAACTGCAAGGTGATGCAAACATCAGAAAGTTAAAGATTGAAGACAACAGAGAAGGCAGTAGAAGACAGAAGCAAAAGAATATGAAGAAAGGAAAACAATTTAATAATGAGGCAGAACATAAAAATGATAGAGACAACATGCTATAAAATCATACAGTTTATGGTACAGTGCCAGACTATAACCTTTATAAACACCATATACAATATGATAAGGTCATCTGTACCATAAATGTTAAGCAAGAAGCAGCAATGATAAAAGGGGAAAGGATGGAGGATGACACAACGGGGATTGTGCTAAGAATAAATAGAAGGGACAGAAATGGGAAGAGAAACAAACAGGAGGGTGCAGAGGGAAAACTGGAGGAGGAACAATAGTCAAAAGAGTGGGGTGAGAACAGACAGAAAGAGAAGAAAAGTAGGAAATGAAAAAAGATGTCTGAAGTAGAAAACTAATAAAGGTGAGCATATAAAAGCAAGAGCATGAATGAAAGAACTACAGCAATACAAATGGAAGGAAACGTGATCACCACAAGAAAACAAGGACATAACACACTATGAAAGAGGGAAATAGAGGAAGGATTTTGAATGCAGGAAACAAAAGGCTGATGGTACACAAAAAGGATGAAATGGGTAGGTACAGGAAGAGGATAGCTGAAACAGTGCTAGGGAAGAAAACTGGGAGGCCTGGACAAAAATTTGGGAAAAATGGCAGATGAAAGCAAATAAAATGGAAATATGGGTAACTTGGTAGAGAAGTGAAAGGGAAAAAAGCATGAGGGTATAGAAGAAGGGAACATGGGCAGGTGTTGACTAAAAACAAGAATAAAGGGGGAAATGAAGAATAAAAGCACACACAAAGGCAGGGAGGGATAGCCAATGAGACAGCACACCTACAGTAGCTGCTCTTTGCAGTGTCATGGTAGAAGAGCAATGGTACAGTACTGTACTATACAAAAGGTACAGTACTGCTGTGTACAGTAAGCTAATTGGCAGAATATGTGATATATGCAGTCTATGGTGGTGAGTGATGTAGTGGGGGTATATAAATAACAAGAGGGTACCGTACCATGAAAGAGACACCCAATAGTAGTGGGTAAGATAATGGAAGCTACCATAGTACAGTACTTGTGGGAAGAAGTACAGTACTGTACTGTCATTATATTATGATACTGAGGAATGTACAGTACATAACAGGGTGAATAATGTATACATGGGGAGTATCAGCAATATTACAACAGTAGCATGACAATAAATTTTGTATGTAAACATAAAAAAGTGTCAGTGGGAAAAGGAACACAAACATATGTAAGGCAGTATCCTGAACGAAGAATATAGTAAACACAAGTGACAAAATAATTAACAGAATATACAGTATACCCTATCAAATGGTGGTTGGTGGTGGTGACAATCATCCAATCACTTGCAGTGCTGCCTACTTTTTCCTTCATCTGTCATTTTTCTTCTAAGTCTGCCCTCCTCTCTTCCTATTTCTCCCATCTTTCCTCTCACTTTTTATTATGGTAGCTAGTCTTCTTTCCTTTTCAGACGGGTTTACATTGAGTGACAAGTCTAAAAGCTTCTTGTATGCCAGGGAACCATTTACAACACTGGGTGGTAACCATATAACTAACCCATATGTGTTCCCTACATGTCAACAAGTGGGTTGGCGGAGAGTTAGTGCCCCTCCCCATAAAACAAAAGTCAAATGGCCATCCCTTACAGGACTATGGCATCTGGCTATGGACAGACAGATAGACCCTACCAAAGTGCTAGTATTGGATGACATGAGAGCAGCGCAGAGCTAAGCAAGGAAGGGATGTACACTACGGAGCAAACAACATGAAAACAATGCGATACATATAAAGCAATATGACAATAATCAACATGAGATGGTTAGTTCATAGTAGGCACTCAGAAATTTCCTGAAAGGTCATAACAGGGCAGTAAGATTCATGACAGTCCAAAAAGTGTACAATAAAGCCTTTGGGAAAATAATACTACATACTGTATGTATAACAAACAGCTGGGAGGAACAGTACCAATACTGGTACAGGCGACAGATCAAAGATTAGCAATTCTTTACCCACATAGTACTATACATCCCATATTCAAACTCTGGGCTGCCTAAAACATAATATAAAATAAATATCTTTACATGATGAGATATACTTAAATTCATAATACACCCTACAACCACAATACAGTGCTGTTTCATACCTGATACTAATAGCAGCCTATACTTACACAAATTTTCACAATACACCTCCAAGATACATTCATAGCATATGCTGCAGAGTACGGTACCATTATTTGCACAATCCACTGGGAGCCAAGCTACATCACTCTTAACATCACCCTTCCACCCAAGCAACTGGTGGTACCAACAAAATTGTACTGACAACATCCACATGTGTGACCAAATTGCATTAATGCCACTGACATACTGTGTGTGTATATATATATATATATATATATATATATATATATATATACAGTATGTATACAAGCATAAGATGCCAGTGCTGCCATGGTGTGGTGTGAGTGTTGTCAGGGTGCGGTGTGACTGTCACCAGCACATACTGTGAGCATGCTGTCTGAGTGTGGTGATGGCATTTTCAAGATGTATGAGCCTATGTCAGCACTGTCATGGTGTTGTGTCCTAGTGTTTTAAGAGTGCTGTGTGTGGACACTGTGATGTCGATGTCCATGTGTGTGTGCGTGCAAATACCGGTATATATTTTGCTACTGTAGTTCAAAGTGCAAAATTATATAAAGTCTTTGAGTACTATGATTTTCTCACTGGAACAAACATATTTTCTCTTTAATTATGAACAACAAACTTCACTGCTGTGAGAGGGTTAATCAAGAAATATGAAATGAGAAGGGATGGAAGAAGGAAGGGAGGGAGGGATGAAGATAGGAAAGAGGAATAAGGATGGATATAGAAGGAACATAGTTATATGGCAACTGGGGTGAGAAAAAGAGGAATAGGATGAGGTATTGACCAGAAGACGAAAACTGCACAAACACACACACACACAGGAAAACCAAAGGATAGTACAGGAAAGAATGAAGGATAGAAGGAATGGCTGTAGAGGAGTGAGTATGGCAGGAGGAAGGTGGGTGGATGGGCAGGTAAGGAATGAGGCAGGGGGTAGGGGATGTGGAGGTGAAGGGGGGATGGGAGAGGGTGGGAAGGGGAGGGGAAGAGGAGAAATGGAGGGAGAGAGTGGGTGGGGAGGGGGAGAGGAGGAAGGGAAGGGGAATCTGAGAAGTGTGGCTGGCAGGGGGAGGTGAGGATGAGAGGAAGGAAGTGGGGGATGAGTAGGGGGAATGGATAAACAGTGATGTGGCAAAATGTGAATATAAAATTAAGAAATATAATGAAAAAGAAAGACCAAGGCTGGAATAGTGTTTAGAAGATGAAAGGAGGGAGGATGTTGGCAAAAATGGTAAACAGAGGAGGAAAAATGGTGGGAAGTTAAGAAGTGGGGGAAAGATGGACTGAACAGGAAAGAAAGGGCATTGGAAACAAGAAGGCAAGGAGGGATGGTTCAATAAGGTATCTAGGAGTAATAGATTTTGATGGGGGAAGGGAAAAAAAAGTGAAGGGGAAAGGGGAAGAAGGCAAAAAAATATAGCTGGTGAAGACAAAAACAAATAGGGAGATAGCCTAACCATGAGTAGGGAAATATATGTTGGCAATGGAGGTACTGAAGTAGGTCTGAGTAGAGAATAAAAGGTGGTCAGGCACAAAGACAAGAAGCACATCAATGATATCTGACAACTGGAGAGATTGAGTTTCTAAGCACCACAACATGTCGTTAAGTTGGTGAAATCCAGGTGTTTCCATGACGTTAGGAGATTCCCTACTTGTTCCGCCATCCACACCACGCTAACCCTCGCTCACGTTCCCGCAACTGACATTATAATGAATTTCAAGGACCAAACATACAATTTCGACAACAGATACCACATGCTTTAATAATTCTGACACCGAATAATTTCCCATAAGTTTCCCTAGCCGGCCGGTTCGACAATTCTAACCCCAATTAGACAGTTTCGGCCATTATGCCCATTTCATCACTTTCCATTAGAGTTACTGAATAATTTCACCTATGAGATTAACTTTGCTAGGCCTCCCATGCCCGGCTTGCCCCACGAATCTGGGACATAGGCCGACCTACATAAATAAAATCACTTTGTTCGCCATTGAAGAGTCTGGCTGTATTTGATATGGTCAATACCCCCCTAAGATTACAACTCCCATTTACACACATTTTACAGACTACCCGACCCATCTGAGGATGTCATTCTCTAACTCCCACCTTACACTGTCCTAAATGAAGGTTCTGTACTTACCTAGCGTGTCCATTTCGACCTGAACTGTAATAAAAACACGTTTATTCCTCAAGGATGGTGCCGCTTCACTACTATGATAGATGTTACTCTTCACCATCCACTCGCGGCGGTCTTCACAAAACTCACAAACTCCTCAATCTTTTCACCATTTTTCGCCCTTGTAGACTTTATTTTCCTACGGCTACCGTCCTGATTGATGCATAATTATTTATTACATTTATTCCAGTTCCTTATATAGTCTTAATTAAATCACATATCATCAAAAATCCCCAAAACTGAAAAAAATCCCCCAGAACTTGAAAATAACATTGGAACTTATCTAGGCTTTAATCAGAGGGGCCGAGAGGGGCTGTGTCGAGGCTCCTGGTTGGCCGAGAGAAGTGAGCGCGGCGCTGTCTGCCTCGACAGCCGCCAATGAAAACTCAGCTTATTTAATTTAGAGAATCATTTACGCGTTATCCTCCAATGAAAATCGAGCTCTCCCTCTGGCAAATAGGGGAGTTAAAATTTTCAGGTTATTATGCAAGGAAGTTAGAGAGGTTTCTTGGGGCAGTTTTAATTAATGAGCTATGTCTGTTGGTGAATAAGACATACAATCATCAATACATGAACAGGATAATGGAAAATACTTTAGGCTCGTCGTATAGGTAAACACAACTCTGGTAATGGCGGACGAAAATGATAGGACTGCCTTATTATCCAGCAATGACTATACCACTACGTCCCAGGATGACGCTCAAGAGGCTGAATCTCGCAGCAGTCTAGTTTCCAGCAGCAGCAGTAGGGAATCACATAGTGTTTCAGAAAATGACAAGCCACCATTTGATAAAAACGGGGCGGGATTCCCAACGCCTCCCACCTCCAGGAGAAATGACAGCTTCCATGTCGCTCGCTCAACTCTTCCCACCCGAGATATTATAAGCATTTTTGTCGTGGCATTTGACTCAAAAGAAGGTACTTGTACTGCTTACATTATCAGAATTGTTTGTGACATAAGTTATTACATTCCTTAAGTGAATTGATTATCCTACTTTCTAGTAAGTTATTAACAGAACTTACTCTACAACTACTCTTGACTGTAAGATTATGACTTGGTAGAGTGTAATATTGTAGTGACTTCCTACAGACTTCCTTTGGTGAGGCAGAGGAGAGATCCCATTCACTGAATCTATCTTTAAAAATATATGATTACCAAAGTACCAGGAAGAAGTTTAAAAATTTGTTGAAATGCATAATTTTCAAGTTAACTAAAGAACTATTAGTTGTACACACAAACCAAGCCTAACAGAACTTAGAAAGAGAAGCAACAATCATAAGTCCTTCAATTGGTATGGTATCCTATTGATTTTGTAGGAATATGGGTGTCATAAATGAATGACATTATGGTGAAAGTATATGTCTTAAACTTTTCAGCATCTGTGAGTGGGAGTTTTCCTAAATTCTGACTCTTACTTCAATCACAGATTGGTATATGAAGAGAATAAATTAGAACTTGGAGAGGCAGCATAGGAAAGGATATGGTGAGCATGTGAGAAAGCAAGGTTGCTGTTAAGGTTGAGAAAACTAGGGAACTGACAAGGGATCAAACTGAATAGAGTTTATTTGGAGGTGTACAGTTGCCTCCGAATATTTACCCCCCCCCACCCCCCGTGGTGAACTTGTGTAAAGTGAGAATAACGATACTGCTTGGATCATCAATGAATACATTATGTGAAGTGTGGAGAAAGATGTATGCATGTATTCATACACTTATGGCACTATAAGTCTGCCATCTGTCTGCCAGAATTATCAGAGGGAGCATTTATAAATAACTGAGGTTGCAGCCCTTGAAAAACTGTCCCACAGGTGTATGGAGAGCTTATCTCAATGTCTGAAAAGAATATTTTGGGCAAATTTCATGGGTTTGATGGTGTACCTAATTGACTGTGAGTCCCATTTCAATGGACAAGACATCTGAGTTAGCTTGCTTTTATGCATTCTCTTGTTTCTGGATCCTGCCAAACTCCATGTTGCTGGAGAGGGATCCCTTCATGTAGTGGCACAAATATAACCAGGCAGCTCCACTGCTCAATTATAGAAACATTCCTCAGTCCCCACTCCCACTTGAAGGAGAATGGTGGGCTGTTGGAGAAACTTCAGCCTGCATACCATTAGGATCATATTCAGATGAGCCTGGGACCATATAACAATAACCTTACCCTATCTCAGGTGGGAATTTTGTTTCGGAATGATGATGTAATGATTAAAATCTACACTGATATGCTACTGGTGTTGCAGGCAACTTGCTGGAATGGCGTATGCCTCAAGAACTAAACCTAGAGGGGGTGGAGTTCCGAGCCCTCATCAGCGGTGCTCACACCATCACCTCAGACTTCATGTAGGTTCTTTGTTATATTGACACATCTGGCTAATGTCACTTTCTACATGTATTCCTTATTTATGGTTAAAGTTTAATCTTATTTGCTTTAATTATTTAAAGACTAGATTTTGTGAAAGACTGACGAAGAGAGTGTATGTGAGTGAAGTGGAGGGGGAAAGAGGGAGGGGGAGACCGAGGATGAGATGGAGAGATGGGGTGGAGAGGTATATGAGAGAGGGGGGTGTGAGTTGGGAGCAGGGGAGTGAAATGGCGGGGGACAGGGCGACTTGGAGGCGATTTGTTTGTGGCCACCCCAAACGGGATTGAGGCATCTGGCAATAGATAGATAGATAGATAGATAGATTTTGTCAATGGGATGGAAAAGGTAAATGTGATGAGTATTATCAGATTGCTGCCATATTTATATAACTATTCAGGATTATTTGAAAATTAAATTGCCATCACCTTAATCACAGCCTAAGTAATAATGCCTGGCCACAGAAACTTTAATATGCTACAAACAGTAATGGACAGTGTTTTGTGTTTCCATCCAAAATGTTCTCAGCACTTGAAAACTTGCCTCTCCAAAATGGCATCACATTGTGGGTTCTCCCATACTTAAACTACATTCACAATGTATAAATGGACCTTCATTATTCATGAATCAGAGATCACAAGACCAGCAGCAAGTACGGTACACATTTTCACTATCAGTCACTCGTCATATAGGCATAGTATGAAAATCCAAGTGTACTTAGAGGTGGAATAAGCAATGCCAAGTATATTTCACCTCACCATACCATCACTGTCAACTTTTCCAGATACTTCCGTCAAGGTGACTACTATGGGGTGGCCTGCTATGAGAAAATGGAGATAATTTCTGATGCTGAGCGAGGTGCCCGCATGAAAAGTGTCGGTGTCATTGTCTCCAGCTACAATCTCCTCCATCAACACCTAGACTTCCTTGCACAGCAAGTCAGGTTAGTTGATGGCTAGCTGGTACTGTATTAGGAACGTACCTTTAAATTAGTGATGTAGTGAGTGGAATGAGTTTAGCTTGCATGCATGAATGATTGGATTTTCATGCACAATTAGAATCTCCTTAATTAAAAGCCTATACAAGGAAAATAAGAGTGTGGTGGTCGAGTGAATGATCAATTATTGAATACTGTGTTATTATCCCAGCATGTCAAAAAGGCATTTTGCAGGGGAAGGGGGGACGAATTCCTCCCTCCTGGTGCTGGCACAGGGATGCTGTGGGAGGGGGATGCATAGCTTAGGAGGGTCACAGGTATCACTGTGAAAAGATAAGTGCCCGGGGGCACACTGGAGAAGGTGATGGGTAAAGTTCTGCATTGAGACTTCTGGCCTGGGAGGCTTGAACAGGGAAATAACTCAAACTTTTCTTTTCAACTCAGATGCAAAGGTTCCTTAACTATTGTCCACAGTCATGCACAGCACAACTGGTTGGATTTGGAACTGTCTTGTTCCATCCATCTTTTCAAATGCCTAAAACCCTCATTTTTCAAATGTATGGTAATCTTATTATGATTGGATCTTGATTTTAACTCTCATTTGTCTGACTTTCACTGGCAGGGACAGTTTTTACAGTCATGTAAATGTACTGTTGAAATTGTCATGTAAGTTGTCACTTTTTTTAATAAATGTCCTTCCACCTCACAGTATACATTAGCAATTTTACCAGTGGTAATGATTTTGAGAATTAAAAATAATGAACTGAACCTATAGTAGTTGTAATTGTGGCCCATCATACACATGTAACATAGCTCCTTTAAAGTGAAACTGAAAAATGACACCAGCTGTTATCACTCGGCTTACCCATCTTTACGCAGGCAAATATTGATGCGACCTGGAGAGTACGGGGATCTTGAGGACTACTATCAAGAGAGGAAGGCCATCATTCCTTCCAGCTGGGACACTCCTCAGAAAGCCACGCAAAGTCCCAGTCATGCACCCAGCCCAAAGAATCCTGTGAGATATCAGAAACTGTTCTTAACATCATTGTCATTACCAGTGTATAATACAAGTACTGTACACTTTTTTTTTTTTTTTTTTTAAATTCATGTTAAGAAATCTCGAAACAACCAAGATGTGACAATGATTGATGGGGAGTATATTTTTCACCACACCACAGAGTACCTTATGTGTGATAAGATACTAAAATGTAGGGAGTAGATGGTGTGGCCATGTCCTAAGAACAAGTGTGGAAGTTAAGGAATCAGAATGTTAATAATTTTCATGCTGAAATGTGCAGAGAGGAAGTGACTGCAAGGACCTGTGCTGCTAATATTAGGGATGACTGGGACACATTGGCTTCCTTGCAGCAAAGGACAAAGTATGTGACTGGACAAAGGTCCACCTAGACATAGTATACTGCAGTGATGGAATGATACAGTTGATGAAACAGCAAAAGTGAAAGAAAGATTGTTCAAGGCCTATAGAATGGATGGCAGTAAGGATTTGTACTTGTCTGCTAAATGCAGAGCCAGAAGGGAGGTATATAGTCAGATGGTGACAGGATATTCTTGTAGAAGTAACCTGACTAGCAGAGGTGTTTAAGATAGCTAGGCAAATGTTAAGTAGTACTAGAGGTAAAGGCAGTTGACTGTGTTTGAAAAGTTATATAGGTAATGTGGTTTTGAAAGTGTAGAAATCAAGAATGCTTAGACTGAGGGGGATTGTTGTAACAGACTGCTGAATTTAGAGAGTGACTGGGACAGGGATAGCTTGCATTCAGCAGCATCATTCAGAGTCTGCCCAGTCTGACAGTATGTGACAGTGTGAAGAACGAATGAAACTGATAACTGAAAACTGATGAAGTGCAGAAGGGGTACTGTACAGCTTGCCCCAAGAAGTTGTACAGTGTTCAGTGTGAAAGTTAGGGATGGAAGTGGCTGAATTGTGTTGTAATGAAAATAAAGGTTCAAGAACTTGTGTGAGTGGGTAGTATAGGGAGCAAAGAAATCACAAGAATGGTGGGTGTTCATCAGGGAGGTTCATCATGGTCCATGCATTACAGTATTGTTGTGAGATTACAGATGCAAGTTGCTTTTAGACCTGTATAAGTTGCTTTCAGATTTGTTGTATACAGATGAATTTGGAATCTGAGTTACGATGGCCAGTGGAGTGCTTTGGAGAATATTAAGAAGTAGAGGAAAGGCATGAAATCTTGGCTATTGAGAATTAAAAAAAAAAAAAAAAGTTATACTTTCCAGTTAGCTGAAGAGAATAATTATAAAAATAGTAGCAATACAAAACTATGCATGGCTTTTCATTGCAGGAAAGTCAAGAAGAGGAACTGTCACTCTTCCTGTCAATGTACGGTGAGCAGACAATGGCTCTCTGGCGTGCAACGTTGCTCCGCAAGCGAGTGCTTCTCCTCTCAACGCCCCCCATTGGTCCAGCTTGCTCCAGGGTACGCGCTATCTCACTCCTGAGTGCCCATACCACCCCTGGCCTCCCAGCACACCTTCTACGACCCCTGTTCTACATCAGTCTGGCTGACATTGACCTCCTGCAGGAACAACACTCTTATGTAGCATGTAAGTTAATAATAAAGCTGTCATCTGTCAGCTTATCAATAACAAATTTTATACTGAATGAATTCTGCATGGTGGCCATGTACACTTTTGACATCAAATTCTGTTCCGTCAAGTTTCAGTAAAAATTATTGTCAGTAGGATTATACCACCGACTGCTTAGGAAGCAGGTATTTTAATGTCTGATATGAAGCAGTTCTGTATGGTATTTATCTCACATATTAATAATGCCTGTTATTGATACCTTAAATTTATTTACAGTATTGTATGGTAGGTAGTGGTTGGTGGGGGCACTCACCATTCACTTACTCAATGTAGTGCTGCTCTCTTGTGCCTGCCCTTTCCTCTTGCTTTCCATCCTTCCTCTTCCATCTTTCTTTCCTTCATTCTTTCCTTTTCCCTTTGTGTACGGGTGACTCTGCACAGAGTGATAAGCCTAATGGTTTCCTGTTCACCAGGGAGATCATATACTATGCTGGGTGGCAACCACATAAACAATTAATGGCACCTGGTGGTTTAGTGGGCACTTAAAGGCACTCCATCAGATTGAGCTGGTGCAAGTTTATATCCAAGGGGTGGTTGGGGTGACCAGCCACACTCAGGGATGAGTGAGGTTGGTCACTCTTATCTTGAATGTCAGAACCAACTTGCCTAGCCCTGGGCTCCTACACTCCTCATGGGGCAACACTGGATTAAATGATGATGATGATGATAAAATCAGTTAAACTAAAATGTAACACTTGGAGTAGAATGAACTAAAATGTAGCACTTGGAATATAAGAAACTAAAATGTAACACTTTGAATAAACAGTCACGCTTCGGTCAGAGTTCAACTTAACGGAAATACCGTCTTCTGGAGGGTCAACTTATCGAGGTTTTACTGTAATTTAATCTTTTGTGCTGGTATTTGCAAACTTCCTCTTTGCAGGCACAACAGAGAAAATATTTGAAGAGAAGAGTGGCATCTGCGACATCTTCGTTGAAAACCAGAATATCAGGATCCCACCCAATCTGCAGCAACTCCTAACAATTACCCCTGAGGACCGGAAGCATTTTGCCTGCCTACAGAACATAACTCGTAGCGCAGTCACACCTCTTGATGCATTCCACAGCTTCTTCTCTCAGCTCAATGACAGGATCTTTGCAACGCTGGGGTACGTTTGCCGTTCGAGTCGTGCTATGGTAGGGAAGGATGATATTATATCGATGGGTTTAAATCCACAGCAAGATGTGGCATTTGTGAGGGAACTTGCAGCTACTCATGGCTTTGATGTGACTGTTAATGACTCGCTGTGTACATGTTGCCCCTGTCCCTGCTCCTCCTCGTCCTCTTCTTGACAGAGTTTCTATCCTTATGGTCTGGATTTTGAACTGTTGTTGATCTCGTTGCTTCAGCATCTTTCGTTGTTGAGTGAGGCTGTCATTGTTTTATTGTGAATAGTGTATGTATTGTGTGTTTTGTCATGAGTGTTGTTCAGTGTTAGTTTCTTTATGTCTGATGTGACTGATGTGATCTCATTTTTTCAAATATCACATTATATCTCTTTACAAATTGTGTAGCAGCACTCTGAATTATAATTTTATAGTACCTCCATTATTTATTGATGATTATTATTATCATCACCGACTATATTTTACCTTCAAATAATATACATACCGGTATGTTATTATTTTTGAAAAATTTATATTCGACTGGTTTGGTTTTAGAAATTGAGAGTATGGTTATATTCTTGTGATTAGTGTTGTGGAATTGTTATCAGTCATTCACAGTTCTGTATTATTATATATCTTTTCATGATGTTACCATGTGTTTACAGTATCATATGAAGGTCATACATAAATGCATTAGTATTAATGTTAGTTTCTCATAAGCCTTACACGTATTAAAAACAGTGGCCTTCCTAACTGAACGAAACAATTGAAATGCATATCTTCCACAGTTCTGCATTGCTTGTAATACAGAATGCTCTAACCTTCCCCTTTCATTCTTAAATTTGTACATCACTTTCTTATCATTTTCTTTTTTTTTTTCCTTTCACATTCTTTATTTGTCTTTATCCCTTAAACAGTGGGTATGTCATAATAACATTTACATTCCCCCCTCCCTTTTTCATTCTGAACTCCACCATAAATGGGCTTCTTCTCTCATTCCAGCCAGTCTTAACTGGACCAGTGAACAGTTAGTTTGGTGAGCACTGCATTTAATTATTACAGTCTTATTTTTTTTACAGTATGCCTTCCATTAAAGAAAGGAAACCAGTTAAAAATTAGTCAAAAATCAAGATTTTGCTCGCTGTTTAAAGGTTAAATCCTACTTTGTTCTTTCCATCCTGTTGTTCATTACACTTGTTTATGCTACCTCTATTCTCTTCTGTCTTGCTGTTCAATAATTTTCTGTGACTTACTTTCATACTTTCCCTGCTTCTCATTACCACCCCATTGCACCTTTCTCCTACTTTTATTTCATCCACCAATCACACCTCTCTCCTACTTTTTTGCACTCCTTATTTTATTGATTATTAATATTTCCTTACATTCATTCTCTCACATACTGTACCTTGCTTTGTTCTCATCCTCCTTCAGTTTTGTTCCTCACTTCCTTATACTCCTCTACCCTGCCTCATGATACCTCCTCCTCTTGCCTCCCAGCCCAACTTATTCCTTTTTCTTCTTGCTGCTTTCCTGAAATGAGGAAATAAAAAGATCAGTTACTGTATAGATTTAACATATTACTGGAAGCAGTGAGTAAATGTACATGATAAGGCTGATGCGTAAAATTGAGAAGGTAGGACACTAAGGTAAAGGAAGTTTGAAAGGAATCGATAGTGACAGGTTGAGGCCGGGTTGAATTAAGAGTGGGAAGATGACATTGTTATTAATACTGGTATAATGGAAAGAGGAAGTGCTAAGGAGCTGATGATAAATGGAAATATGGCCGTAAAGTAGCTGTACTTAGGGTGTGACAGAGATATCAGGAGTGAGGTATTTAAGATGGACAGGAAAAGACAACCCATGAAAAGCTGTTCATCATGATCATTCATTTACAAAGGCTCAGACATGCTTGCATGCGTCGACCTTCGTCACCTAATGGCAGCTCTCCATGCTGCTTTATCTCTAGCAGCCTCTGTGTTCAGTCCCTTATCCCTGATGTCACACTCCGTGACCTCATCCCAGGTCTTTTTCGGTCTGCTTCTTGCAACTCTACGTTCACTGTTCATACTTCTCACCCACCACACCCAGCTGTCATCCTCAATCCTCTCCACATGCCCAAACCGTCTCAGTCTACCCCTCCTTGTCATAACATTAAAACAATCCAGTCCCAAGAAATCATAAAAGGAGAGAGGCAGGGGAATTCAAATTCTTTTGTTCCCACTGGTTTCTGCCAGACTTTGCCTTAACTTATGAGGACAATAAACAGAGAAAGCCTGTTGATGCTAGTATCAAGATCAAGAGCAGTCATCATAGCAGATGCAGAACTTCATTATACTGTGCCATCATATGGTTGCTTGAAGCTTTATTGTTAGTGCCATCCCAGAATTACTTTCAGAATGCAATGGCAGGTAGTAGCTAAACAGACAGCCTAACTCCAGTCTCTTTCCTATGTAAAGCACACCGTATCTCACTCTTCATAAATTTTCACCTTCCACCCTTATCATTTAGTCATATGTCTTTTTATGTCTTTCCCTCTTATTTTCCCTCCCTACCTTCATTCATTTTCCCCTTCCCACCTTCATATGTTTCTGTTTCATATTTCTGTTTCTGCCTCCCTTTCGAGGTACTGTAAACTGTCAGAGCTGAGGAAGGATGTGTGTTCCCTGGAAGCACAAACACACCAGTAGTTCCTGTGATGTTTAGGGGCAGTATTCTCATGCTTAGGAGCTTGATAAACACCTCTCAACCAGACTAGTATATTAACCCATTCAGCACAAAGACATTTTGTTATTTTGTTCTTGCTGCTACCACCGTATCAAAGAAGGCATTAACTCCTTCAGTCTGGTGATGTACTGTACTGTATTTCTTTACTCTCACCACTTTCAGATGACTTTATTCAAATTAAAAAGGACCTTTAGTACTGTAAATTTAAGGATGCTAGAAGCAACTCTTCCGGTGTGAATAGTCTTGTTTGATGGTGGTAGCAAAACTAATGAGCATAACCACAGACCTTAGATTTCAAAGCAGAATGCACACTCCCAATTTTTTCCAATAATTTCTGAAGTACATGACTAAGAGGGAACATGTTTGACCTTCCTGTATGGTTGCTGACTGCATTATGTAGTATGGAATGAAGGCAGGCCATATGTAATAGCCATAGGCATTCCATAAATGACAAAAATTAGGGGGTTTGCACTCCACTTAGCAACTGAAGGTTTAAGCTTACTATTTTAAGACTTGAAAGATGTCAGCTATACTGAAGGACATTAATGAAAGCTACTGAAGAGGTTAAGGTGTAATATACACATTGTCACTAAGAAAGGGGTGGTAGGAATCCTTCTTTAGCCACGAGAATACAGCCCAAAGTTTCAAGCACCAACCCTCTTCTGTGGTAGAGCTAGAGAAAATACTGCACTATGCAGGTGATGTTTGAATTAATAATGGTACCTGCACTGCTTCCTAATGTTTTTCCCATTTCTGTGGTACTGCACATTTTTAGAGGTAAACCACAGATGAGCTTAAAGGATAGGGTTCAACAGTATGTGAAGTTGGGTTGGGATGGAGTGAAGGAAAGCACCTGAGTCTGGGTAGGATTGCTGTATACCAATATGGAGATTTTTTTTTTTTTTTTTTTTTTTTTTTTTTTTTCAATCGAGTATTGAATCAGGTATTAGACAGAGAGATGGACTTGTATAGATATTATAAAAGTGATTTATATATTTTATAACTTTAGCAATGAAATGATTGCCTGTAAGTATTAAAAACTGAATCACGTATCACCACTGCAGTGTACTCACCATCTTTGTACCGCATGAAGGTATCTGTGTTCATTATCGCTGGTGGCACGTGGTGTATGTAACTCTACCGGGATATTTTTACATACTACTTTAGAACACTGCACCCAGACATAATTATGTTTCAGTGATCTTTATTTTCATTAATTATAACACTTGTCACAAATGTACAGTACTTAGGACCCACAATCAATATTAAATATTATACTGTATATTATTTATACATTTTTTCTTGTACAATTTATGTTAAATTCAGTTTTACGAGTGTTTCCTGAACAGAATTTACTTATGTTGCAGACATAGTCCTTGTTGCACTCCTTGTAATTTCCATTTTATTGCCTAAGTCTCATGTATTTCCAGAATCCTAGAATCTATCCTTCACATGAAGAATTTTGATGGACCATTCTTATCATACCTTGTATGACTGTCAGCATGTTAAAATCAGGGATGCTCCTCTAGTTAGCCTTACAGTCCATTTATATTCCTTTTCAGTGTTTATTTTAATTTTGGTGCAACTTTTGCAGTTGCACAAGACATTTCAACACATAAATCATTCCGAGTTTCTTTTCTCTGTGAGTTTTACCATTCCAGTGAAGTATGCTTCATGATGCCTACTGTAAGATGCATTTCAAGTAAATGTTAAATGTTAAATATAAGGCATGCAGTGAGGAGACTGAAAATGCATTTAATGAGATTATTATGAGTACAGAATGAATATTGTACAATATAAGGATGCCTTCAGTACATCAGTGATAACTAATGTATTGTTATAATATTCTGCAGTATTGTATTAGCATGTTTATGGACTAATTTGTCTTAAATCTCCCTGACTGTATTAAAAGCAATGTTAAATAATAAGTACAGTATAAAGCAAGATGACTGAATTGTAACTGTGTAAAGTGTAGGATACAGGATGAAACCATTTTTCCATAAAGCTGACCTACGAAGTATAGTATTGCCTAGCCATTGTGCAGGATGTTTAGTATTGATGTGACTGAGATAAGTCTGTGTTGTATCCTAGTCATAACGTTAGTGAGTGTGTTTTATAGACCTGGAGATCAAAGTATCGTAAAGTGTATGTCACTGTTGATGTTGTGTTTGTATACATTCCATATTATACTTGTTTAGATATAAGAAATCATGATATGTTGTAATATATATAGTTTATATTACCTTTGTTCACTACTGCAGTCAAACCTCCTTTAAATGAACCAAACAGGAGCAGCAGTCAGTACATGTGACCCTAGTTGTGCAATGTGAATGCAGTTACAAAATTATATAATGAACACATTGTAACAAGGGTTCAGTATGGAGACTTTAAGGGGATTGTTGGAGTTTATCCTGAGAATAATTTTTTCCTTTATACAGTACAAAGAAAAATGAACCACAAAACTTACAATCCAATACAGGTACTTAAGGCCTGCCATGGCATTTTTTTTTTTTTTTTTCTTAGAATACAGTATACAGTACTGATTTAGGCATAGGGGGAGTCAGACTTGATCTTGTCAGAAATTTATGTGTTATCTGATAAAAAAAAAAAAGGTCCCCAACACACATGGCAAGTCACTAGGCACTTGGAAGTCATGATTTTTCATTCACTGTATTGAACAACTGATTAGTAGTGAGAAAGGATACAAATTTGGAATAATTACGGTGTCCCAAATGTGCATCAGTCAACCAAATAACTGGGGTTACCTTTACATTCAGTGTCAATATTTCTATTCTTTTTGCCATCCATCCATCCATCATCCAATCCTACGTTGCCCCATGAGGAGTTTTTTGCCACGGGAACAATTTATCTTCCTTCAACAACTTTACCAACTGTGAAATATGGTATTAAATCCTGCCACCACATAACTCAAATATTTCCAGTAATACTGTACCTACTTTCCCTGTGATTACTGCTATGTGAATGAAAACTAACAATAGCTTACACATTTCCACAAAGAAAAAATATATACAGTAATTATCTAGGCACTCATACCAAGTTAAGATTATTAAAATCTGGTTAACTGAGGCTTTACTGTATGGTACTGTAAGTTGACGTGGTGGCGAAAGTATTTCCTGTTTTTCTTGATACAGGAAGCATTTGACAATGCATTAATTCTAAAGCAGTCACTCAGCAACTGAACCCCAAGTTTCAGAATGAGGAACCTCAACTTAAAATCTCGATGTAGAAAGATCTGGCTGTATTTTATCTTAGGTTGAATGGTTGATGCATTGTAGAATGATGGTCAAATGAGAAAATTAATCATGATCATGATATTGGACGACTTCCTGCTAAAATATATGTGGGGTGGATGGGATGCATAAAGAGGAAAAGGAAAGTATAAACAAACGAAAATGATCAACAAACTGCATAGTAAAATAGGCCTTATATCTCATTACTGTCATTTTCAGCCTTCAAAATTTTAAGCTCCCCCTTAAAAGAAAATTCTTTATGTACTTTATAAAATGTACTTTACAAACACAGTACCTGTGAAAAAACGCTATTTACCAAAAATGTCCTTTGGTCACTTTTTGATCAAGGTTTTTAGACAGTGCATGAATTTACTGATTAATTATCATATTTATCAAATTTTCTCATTATCTGTGTTAACCTTTTTTGTTTCATAAGGAAATATATATTTTTATGAACATATGATGTACAAAGAAAAGTAAAATTCAGATTCATCTACAGCATTTGCAGTGAGGGCTGAAATACTGAATCATCATTTTCATCATTATATTTCAAGCTACTCCTCACTATTCTGTACACTGTATGGTACTAGTGACATAGTGGTATTCACATGACTTACTCCATCTGAGTGCATTGAACATAATCAAGCATCAACAGAACTTCCAGAGAGAGCAGTAACCACAAAACAAGCAAGTTTTGTCATATTTGAATCAGTTGGAAGTCAGCATCACACCTAGAGACCATACAGTAAACTTACTACATTATTGAATATGAGGCACCCAGTAGCAGAACAAGACAAGCTTGAATACAATACGACCAGCATCAGCATTTTCCATTGGGGGCAAAGAATTCTCTTTTCTGGAAAGAGAGAGAAGCTCAGTCATGGGAATGCAGTGTAAATGCTGTTGAATTTCATATTCCCAAACAAGCTAACAAGTAATAAGGGGGAATGAGGCTGGATGCTAATAGTTAATAAGGCTCAAAGCCCAATTTTTAAAAAACTGATTATTCATCCTCATGACTGACACCTGATGTTGGCAGCCACCATTTTTTTATTAAACCAGCCCAAGTGACACACTTCAGGTAACTGGGCTTAGAATTTTATATGTCTGTTCTGCATTTATACCCAAATGATACATGTTTGGTGTTGGTGAGCAAACTGACACCAAACCAAGACAAGAATTTTTACGGCAAAGGTAAACATTCTCTTCCTCATGTAAAATATAGGGGCTGGTGTGTTATACTGTGGACTGACACATTTTAAGCAAAAGTGCAGTTTCACACACAATCACATACAATTTGCCACTTGAAGAGCATCTTTCTTAGTTGCCACACTTTGGTCATTTAGTTTTGCAAACAGTTGAGAACTGATATTAGCTTCATTTAAGTTTCATTTCCCCTGTTCTGATACTGTGTGCTTCATATGTGTGATGAAAACTGTGATTAGGTTAAAGCTTTGTGATGGAATATATGCCGAACAAGCCCAGTGACTGTCATCATCATCATCATGCCATCAGTATTAATTGTGAAGGGATCTGTTACATTTTGGTTCTGGTACAGGACATCATCATCTTATCCCAGTTTCTCATAATACGGTAAGGTAAGATTCCAATCCAAGTAAAGGAAAACAAGAATGCATGGCACTGTAGTTTAAGACAATGAATCTTACTATTTTATACTTATGTGAGGGATAAAAAAGGAAGGTGATAATGATGATGACTCAGTACCTCAGCGATGAGAATGTCAGTGATGAATGTCACCTCCAGTGAAACAGCATAACTTCAACCACTGGACCACATCTCTCTAGTTGAACATATTACAGAGGTGTGTGTGAGTGTGATTTTTATATAATATGATGGGAGATGATACAGTTTTCAAGTACTGTAACACAAATCATGCAGTTATGTAATTTAGGCAGCACTGCATCAGCCTATGTAACCATAACCATTAACACAATGCAAGAATATGTTCTTAGGCATTACATTACAGTTTTATATTACTTTGTTACATGTGAAGACATATATTGCTTCCACGTACATGCACTGCATTGTACTTACAGTACTAGTCCTTAATACTATACTTTGTTATGTAGTGCAGTATATGTGTGTTTTATTGAGTTTAGTTCATTAAGTTGTTATCTAAAAGGCTTTCAAATGAATTATGTATTAATAAAAATATGATAAGAATGATAGTAATTTTAATACTACCCTGCTAGACGGTAATCTTGATATATTGCTGTTATGCAACTTAATCAGCAGCTCTGTCACTTCTATTTAATTACACCAACTATAGTTTAACTGTTACTAATGATACAGGATGATGCTACACAAAATGACATATCACCATACTGTACTGTACTAAGGTATAAGAGTGACTGGTTTAGGAGAGAAGAGAGACTAAGGTGGAAAGGGCATAGATAGAGAGTACATAAGGAAGGAAGAGTGGTGTGTTGTGGGTGGAGGGATAATTACTAAGCAGACACAATTCTGAAAATCTTAAAACAGGATCTTCTCTTACAATGTAGCACCAGGCAATAAATACACATCAGTAATATTTAGGCTTTTCACTTAAAAGCTTTTTCCACTGATGATAAAACTGTCTCCAGGTAACAGAATGAACTTAAATAATGAGCTCATTATGAAGGTACTGTACATAATTTAAGATCTAAAATAAATTGGCCTAAGTACCACTGCTGATAAAACGAGAGTAATATTCAGCCCTGTAGGAACAATCATATACAGTATTCGGTTACTCCACTACACCATTCAGACTGGAAAGGCTTAGTAATGAACCCACAAGCCACTCTCTCCTATACTGTGGTTATTTTTTTATCTGATTCTCTCTCTCTCTCCCCCCATTAATTTTCACCCAACTTCACCCATTGTCTCCCTCCTTTCCCTCCACATCCTGCTTCCTCCACCCCCAACTTCCCTCCTTCCCTCCAAAACCACTTTCATTCCTCAAATTCTCCACTTCTTACCTCTTCTGTCTCCTTTTCTTCCTGCTTCACTTGTACTCTCATCCTCTTTCCGATACTCTTTTCCCTTTACTTTGTTCTGATAAAATTTCGGAGTTTTTTCCCTCCTTTCCTCTTTTCCCTTTCTTTCCTTCATACCTCTCCCTCTTATCCTTCCTTTTTCTGCCATTTTTACCTTACCTCTCCCACACTCGCTATTCTATGCCTCTTTACCTCCCTCCTCACCTCCACCCTTCCCACATTTTTCTCCAATTTTTTCCCTCCTTCCTTTACCTCTCCATCCTTTATTTTCACATTAAACCCTTCCATCCACTCATCTTCTTTTAATCTCTCATCCATTACCTCTCCTCTCACTTTTCTCCCACCCCTTTCTTTGTTACTCTGTCCTCCCCATGAATTCTCCCTTTCCCTCCCCTCTTCCTGTGCTTTCTCATCTCCCCCTGCCCCCTCTCTCTCTCTCTCTCTCTCTCTCTCCCGGCCAGTGTCACGCTTTCTTAATGGTGAAACTCTTGGTTATTATGCATGTCTGAGCCCTAATTTGTGCCGTGTGTGTGTGTGTGTGTGTGTGTGTGTGTGTGTGAGAGAGAGAGAGAGAGAGAGAGAGAGAGTGTGTGTGTGTGTGTGTGTGTGTGTAAGGAACAAGCTCATACACTCGGACATGCACGGACTTCCCCCTTTCCCCTAACTCCCTCCTCCTCACCTTTTGCACCTGTTGTAGGCTACTGCTGCCAGAAGGAGAGGGAAGAGTGTACCTATCCTCCCTCCCCCCTCCTCTCTCTCTCTCTCTCTCTCTCTCTCTCTCTCTCTCACACACACACACACACACACACACACACACAAATAAGACCCATAATGAGAAAGAGAAGAAAAGAAACTTGAGAGAAAAGAGAGAGAGGACTGGAGAGGAAGTTATTGAAAGGGAGAGGATGGAAGGACATGGAAGTGGAGGGGAAAGAAGGAAATGAGGGAGAGGGTGGAGAAAAGGAGAGAGGAAACACAAAGTGAGAATGGAAAGAAAAAGCAAAGCAAAGATATCTGAGGCAAGAAGGGGTAAATGGGGAGGAAGGAAGAAGAGAAACAGGAGAGGAAGGAAGGAAGGAAAGAACAGAATAAGGAAATGAAAGAAGGACGGTAGGGAATAAGCTGGACAGGAAGGAAGGGAAAAAGTTGGACAGGAAGGAGGGAAGAAAAAAGTTGGACAGAAAGGAAGGATGGAAGGGAAAGAGTTGGACAGAAAGGATGAAAGGGAAAGAGTTGGACAGGAAGGAGGGAAGGAAGGCGAAAAGTTGGACAGGAAGGAAGGGAGGGAAAAAGTTGGACAGGAAGAAAGGAAGTGAAAAAGTTGGAGAGGAAGAAAGGAAGTGAAAAAGTTGGAGAGGAAGGAAGGAAGTGAAAAAGTTGGACAGGTAGAAAGGAAGGGAAAAAGTTGGAGAGGAAGAAAGGAAGTGAAAAAGTTGGACAGGAAGAAAGGAAGTGAAAAAGTTGGAGAGGAAGGAAGGAAGTGAAAAAGTTGGACAGGAAAGAAGGAAGGGAAAAAGTTGGACAGGAAGGAAGGAAGGGAAAAAGTTGGACAGGAAGGAAGGAAGGGAAAAAGCTGGACAGGAAAGAAGGAAGGGAAAAAGTTGGACAGGAAAGAAGGAAGGGAAAAAGTTGGACAGGAAGGAAGGGAAAAAGTTGGAGAGGAAGGAAGGGAAAAAGTTGGACAGGAAGAAAGGAAGTGAAAAAGTTGGAGAGGAAGGAAGGGAAAAAGTTGGACATGAAGGAAGGAAGGAAGGATACAAACACACTGGGAAGGAGGAAGGCAAAAGGAGAAAGACTGAAATCCAGAGAAAGAGAAACTGGAGAACAAGGAGAGAAAACATATATGAAGGAAAGAACCTGAAAAGCAAGCGAGGGAGCAGCAAGGAAGAATGGGAGAAACTGGAAGAGAAGGATGAAGGACAAGCTGGAGATGAAGAAAACTGGAAAAGAAAGAATGACAGATATGGAAGAGGAAGGATGAAGCATTATGTAAGCGAGGAAGAAAGCTGGAAGGGAAGGAACGGGGAAGAAGAAAAGCTGGAAAGGATGGAAGAGGAAGAAAGAGACGCTGGAAGGGAATGAGAACAGTGGGAGGGGGGAAGAAGGAAAGGGAGAAGCTGGAAAGAAAAGGAGAAAATGGAGATGGATAATGAGGTGACGAAGCTGAAGACGAATTTAATGAGACTGGAGGGGAAGGGAAGTGAGACTCTAGAGGAAGGAAGAAGACTGAGATAATAAGGAGGGCGATAATGCACCCCATCATCTTCCACGCTCTATAAATGTGGAGGGAAACTGGCCGCACTATCTCTCTTCCCGGCACTCTCGCTTTCCACCCATTCGTCCATTTGCGGATTCTGTTCAATAGATGGCGTTGCTTGCCGGACCCGTGTGTGTAGGGGGGGAGGGTTTTGCAATTAACTCGATTCATGACCCACGCACGTAACCGACTTTCGACGATTTCATAGTTTCTGAGACTCGAAGACGGAAAATGTTCGTTTCCAGAGTGGTATACGTTTTCATGCTCAAAACATGGCATAAAGAACCGGAGTACAATAAAAAAAAAAATTCAACCACATATTAACACAACAATAATAAGCATCTCGACTTCATATAATTCTATCACTGATGTCAAATAATTATATAGGCGAAAAAAAAAAAAAAGGACAAAGAAAAAGGTACTACAAAGACCCGTTCAGGGGAGGGGGACACAACCCTCGATTTCTGATCAGCCACCAAGAAAGTTTCCATGATTTTTAAGATAAAGGAATCGAATTTGGTATGGGTATGTTACCATCCTCTACACTCTTCAATGTTTTGGTTTTACTAAGGATAAACACACACACAAGAGCAATTGATCAATGGAATGCACTACCGAATGAAATAGTGTGTGCCAAAACAATTCACAAATTTAAGGATATGTACGATAAATATGGTTTAAGACACGGGACAGTACGAGCTTGACTCATTCCTGTAAAGATACAGTTAGGTAAGAACAATTAGGTAAGAACACACACAAACATACACCCCACACACACACAAACATACACCCCACACACACACATAACCCCCCCACACACATACGCCCCCTACACACACACACATACACTCCCCACACACAAACACATATACCTCCCCCCCACACACACAAAAAAAGACACACCCTATACAATAACACATGCAACCCCACACAAACAAACATCTCTCCCTCCCCAAACACACACAAAAAAAACATACACTGAACAGGGCATTACTTTCCAACAGCCCTAAGCAACAAGTAACCACCGACAAGAATACAAAGAGAATACAAAAGACTACAAAAGAGTACAAAACAGCAAGGAAACATCACAATTTACAACCGACCCCCATTTTCTTCTACTCCTTTTGACAGACTGTGACACAATAGAAAACGAATACCGATCAATAGAACGGGGTATTGCAATGTTTGAAATACCTTTGTCGTAATTTCTGTGTCTCATTATCGTGGTTCCTTTTCCTCTGTGCAGCGGCTGGCTTCTTTTGTGCTTTCATTTTGACATTTAAATATCTGGAACACTCGATACGGAGGGAAAATTTGGTGTATGTGATTTTTGTGGCAGTGAGCGAGATGAAATACTGAGATGTGACTTTAACTCGACTCAAACACACACACACACACACACACACACACACACACACACACACACATACATAGATGTAGATGGCGGACTGGGAGGAAACAGGTAAAAACTACGTGAGAGATTAAGAGTGATGGATGATTATATAAATTTGATGATGATGTGATCAGGCCAGTCATTATGACGATAAAAATATATCAGTTTCATATGATGATGATAATGATGATGATGATGATGATGTACCCCGTCTGACTCCACTCATCCAAACCCCTTCCCTACAAGCTGTCTCCCTAACGCTGAATTAAACCGTTTGTCGGTAGCATGAATAAAATAAAATAAAATAAAATAATCGCACTGGAAGGATTTACTAGGTCATATAAGGTCAATGTCAAGATGGGGTGGAGAAATACCCCCTATCTCTCCCCCCTCCCCATCCACCCCCTTCTCCCCACACCCACCACATCCAACCCCTCCCCCCATCCATTGCATCTATGCTCCTCACCTCCATTCCAAAAATTATGCCTCCCCCCCCAAAAAAAAAAAAAAATGAAATAGAAAGAAGACATATATATTGGAGTTCTGGTTGTCGTTGTGTTAATGGTTGTAGTTGTGGTAGTGGTGGTTACGGTAGCGATGGCAAGTGTGGTAGCAGTGGTTGTGGTTGTACAGGAGTTGTAATAATGGTAGCCCCGTAGTGATGATAATACAGGTAGCTACGGTAAGAATGAGGGTTGTGGTAGTTGTGGTAGATATGGTTGTGGCTGTGGTATTTACGGTGGTAGCTGTGGTAGGGGTGGCTATGGATGCAAAAGTAGTAGTTGTAGTAGTTGTGGTTATGGTAGTAATGATGGTAGTTTTGTGGCAGCTGTGGTCATGGTACTAAATGCAGTAGTGTTTATAGTGGTAGTGGTGGTAGTTATGGTGGTAACTGTGGTAGTGGTGGTTATGGTGATGGCTGTGGTAGTGGTCGATATGGTGGTAGTCCTGCCTAACCCCAGAGAGAAAGTTTACATTAGTTATAGCCTTTGGGACACACACACACACACACACACACACACACACACACACACACACACACACACACACACACACACACACACACACAAGCGAGAATAAATAGGCAAAATACATATCATAAGGGAGAACATTATAATTCTCTCCCATCCATGGCTTTTTTCCTGCTTTTATTCTCTTCTTCTTCCTCTACCACAACCATCCATCACCACACCTACCACAACCATCCATCACCACACCTACCACAACCATCCATCACCACACCTACCACAACCATCCATCACCACAACTACGACAACCATCCATCACCACATCTACCACAACCATCCATCACCACACCTACCACAACCATCTATAACCACACCTACCACAACCATCCATCACCACACCTACCACAACCATCCATCACCACACCTACCACAACCATCCATCACCACACCTACCACAACCATCCATCACCACACCTACCACAACCATCCATCACCACAACTACGACAACCATCCATCACCACACCTACCACAACCATCCATCACCACAACTACCACAACCATCCATCACCATAACTACCACAACCATCCATCACCATAACTACCACAACCACCCATCACCACAACTACCACAACCATCCATCACCACACCTACCACAACCATCCATCACCACACCTACCACAACCACCCATCACCACAACTACCACAACCATCTATCACCACACCTACCACAACCATCCATCACAACTACGACAACCATCCATCACCACAACTACCACAACCATCCATCACCACAACCACCACAACCATCCATCACCACAGCTACCACAACCATCCATCACCACACCTACCACAATCATCCATCACCACACCTACCACAATCATCCATCACCACAACTACCACAACCACCCATCGCCACAACCATCCATCACCACAACTACCACAACCATCCATCACCATAACTACCACAACCATCTACCACAACCATCCATCACCACAACTACCACAACCATCTACCACAACCATCCATCACCACAACTACCACAACCATCCATCACCACAACTACCACAACCATCCATCACCACAACTACCACAACCATCCATCACCACAACTACCACAACCATCCATCACCACAACTACCACAACCATCCATCACCACAACTACCACAACCATCCATCACCACAACTACCACAACCATCCATCACCACACCTACCACAATCATCCATCACCACAACTACCACAACCATCCATCACCACAACAACCACAACCATCCATCACCACACCTACCACCACTACCACTATCCTCGCTGTCCTGATGAGATGGGGAAAGAAATGCATAATAATGGGTGAAAGTCTAGAGAGAAAGTAGAGTCGTCGAAGGTCAGAGAGAGAGAGAGAGAGAGGTGAAGGTCAAAGTAGGTATGTATTTCAATATTATATACTTTTTCTTATATTTTCCAGTATTTTTTATTTTTGTATTTTTCTTATGGGAGTTTTGTATGTTTTATTTTCAATCTATTTTTTTTCCTATCTATATATTAATCCATGTGATGTCTCTGTGTCTAATAATTCATCTATTTATCTATCTATTCACCCGGTATCTCTCCATCCATCCACCTATCTATCTATCTATATAACCGGTATCTATCCGTCCATGTATCTATCTGTCTAACTCACCACACGTACAATCCCAGAGTTCATTCAGGGCCACGACAAAAATATCCAAGCCTCTTTCACTCCCCCCCTCCCTCTCTCTCTCTGTGCCCTCCAACCAAGTCCTTCAGACTCATTCTCGCTCTACCTCTCCTCCTTCAACCCACTCTTACGTATCCCTCAGCTCTCATCCTCATCAGCCCATCTTTATCTTCCTCAAACTTCTACATCTATAAAAACATTACAGCATGACAAAGCAATGCACTGACAGGAAGACTAATTATTTTTTTTTTTTACATATGTCATAGCTAAAAATGCTTTGAAATTCAGCACAATGTAAGGCACTTTTTTTTTTATTTTTTTTTTTACATACATGCAATAGAGAATGTCATTTTTAAATAAAACTTGAGAATTTTTACATCAATACTTGAGAATTTTTACATCACTAACACTTGAGAATTTTTGCATCACCAACACTTGAGAATTTTTACATCACTAACACTTGAGAATTTTTACATCACCAACACTTGAGAATTTTTACATCACCAACACTTGAGAATTTTTACATCACTAACACTTGAGAATTTTTACATCACTAACACTTGAGAATTTTTACATCACTAACACTTGAGAATTTTTACATCACTTCATCCACGCTTCCCAGGCCTGTCCATTCACAATCTTCGTGGGGCATTATTTGCGTTGCTTGCAGAAGGGAAATGTTCTTCAAATTATGGTGCTCTGAATGGATAATCGAGTCAACGATATAACGATACATTGTTGGTTGGTTGGTTCAGCAGTTCCCCACCCACTGCACACCCTCAAACCTGGACCTGACTATACTCTTTGCACTTCAACTTGGTAGAAATCTGCTGTCTTAATCTTGAATCCTAAGTTGTAGCAATAGAATGGCTAATGAATACGGTACTAATCACGAAGAAGTGCCATGAAAAGGATGTAGAGCCGTGGTGTTATCATTTAGCGCCACTGAGCTACGTGAAGGCAGTTGCAAAAGGACGAGAATCTTTACCAAGGCCGGCGCCAGAACTACAGTGAACTATGAAACACTTAGAGAGCGCATACCTCCGTCATCGTCAATAAAATATATGATTTACTGCTGAAATTCCTCTTGCCTACCTGACGAATAGGTTTACAGTCTAATATAATCAATTAATCTTACAGTCTTAATCTGCCCTGTATGCGTTCTCTTGAAAAATTCATAGTTTATCCACCTGCCAGTTCCCTGACATCGATTCCTATATGAAGTGATTTGAGTAATAATATTCGTATAAACAAAAAGCTCCAAGGACGTCTATCCTCACCTAGCAGCGCCCCTCTTCCCACCCACCCACCCCATCCTCCTCACACACTCCATCACCCTCTTTTACCATACACTCCATCACTCACCTTTACCTGTTTCTCGGCCCACCAATTTTCCTCTCCACCACCCTACTCTTACTCCCACATACCCAGTCCTATAAAAGTAGTCACTCCTCCCTGTTCCTTTCGGCAAAATGGCTTCAAATATAATGCCTCTTTTTATTCACACAGGAGACTTCGTAGCACTTTTTCCTATGCAATTTACTTTGTTCACTACACTTTAACTCCTTCAGCTCGAGGACTTTTTTCTTTTTGTTTTTTTTTAGCTGTCACACTATTACGGGGGGCACGCAGCACCTGTCTAGCTGAACACTCTCACCTGTTTTCTATACACTTCTCTAATGCAAACTTAACCCGGGACTCATCTCATATACACCACTGTTCATTCTGGATCTGTTTTCGTCACTCTGTTTTTCCGTCTGCCTATGACCTCCAGCCTTTTCAATCCAGTGTGTCCAAGCATCTCGATATGAACACATCTTGATTTTGGCTCTCTCTCTTTTTTTTTTTTTTTTCCTCCTAGAAAGTGCAACTTTGTTTTTCTGCCATTCTTTTGTTCAACTTTTCTTTTGGAGGGTTAAGTTTTGGGGCTTCCAACCTTTGCTTTTTACACACACACACACACACACACACACACACACACACACACACACACACACACAC
>NC_137038.1:4117500-4122500 GCF_032717465.1 Coenobita brevimanus
AGGGGTCAGTGGGAGGAATAGTGGTAGATGTGGTACGTGTGGTGAAAGATGTGGTAGTGGTCTGTAGGAGGAATCGTGGTAGTTGTGGTAGGTGGGTTGGCTGTGGTGGTAGTTGTTTTAGGTGTGGTGGTGACTGTGGTGGGGGTCAATTAAACAGAGGAATTGTGGTAGTTGTAGAGGTCAGTAGGAGGAACTGTGGTAGTTGTGGTAGGTGTGGTGGTAGGCGGTGGGTGGTAGGTATAGGCTCAACCAGACACCAATGGTAATTACTTAAATGTTGGTTACTGTCGGCGTGTGAACTAGCTCACTCGCTCTAACTCCCCCAGTACCTCTCTCTCTCTCTCTCTCTCTCTCTCTCTCTCTCTCTCTCTCTCTCTCTAACACACATACACACACACACACACACACACACACACACACACACACACACACACACACACACACCTCCTCTCTCTCTCTCTCTCACACACACACACACACACACACACACACACACCTCTACTAACCTCCCCCCCCTCTCTCTCTCTCTCTCTCCCTCTCTCACTCTCTCATCTGGCTAATATTCTCTTCTACGTTATTTATATCTTTTCAAAAACTACGTACTTAGCATCCGAAATTTATGATATATTTAATTAGGAAAACTCCCAAAATAAATCGCTAAGGAATAGGTGTTAGGAATGCAACCCACAACCGGTTATAGTGCCCAAGTGAGGGTATGTGGTGCATGACTGGCCTACTGAATCTCGTAAACGGGCTTCTTAATTCATGTTCAGAGCATGATGATATACAAGTTCCGTCTATTTGTGTGAGACAACGAAGAAGCGAACAGAAAGTAGTAGTAGTAGTTGTAGTTGTAGTAGTAGTTGTTGTTGTTGTAGTAAAAGGGCTTCTCAGCTTATGTTCAGAGTTAAATGCATGATGACAGTGAAGTTTCGTCTATTCATATATTATATAATTAGAATGCATCCGAATAGAAAATAAACGCGTTCGTCGACCACATAACCTGCGCCGCACACTGAAACCGTGAAAGAGGAAGGATAAAAAAAAATGGACGTGGTGAGCAAAGGAATGGGCGGGATGGGCTGAAATTTTGGTAAGGGGTGGGGAAAGAGCTGACAAGTATAGTAGGTGAAAATGGATGCTGCAGGATTAATGGTTTGAGTGTGGTGGAGGATTAAAAATGAAAGTGTCAGGGAGAGAAAAAGAAGTGGGTGTATGGGACAAGGAAATAACTGGGATGATGGAGTGGGGAGGGAGGCACGAAAGTACACCCTGCAAATATGAGCCGTATAATTAAAGGACAGGGTGTAAAAAGCCTTCGTTCAAAGTTTCTCCAAAAACCTAATCTCGCGTTGCTCTCACTTACCTGGCACGTAAAGGGAGGATTATAGTATAGTAAAGGACACTAACTGAACAATGAAAAACAGGCCAAGCACAGGAAACCAACACAAAATAAAACAAAAGGATTCGGGGGCAGCATGCAATCCCCCGCCAAAATATACTGTTGGCTAAGGTACAAGCAAACCTCAAACCAAATCTGCAGAAAATCCCCCAAACTCTACGGAATTCAGTCCCCGTGTTTCACCTAAAGCCAATCCACACAAAAAAATATAGGTGTTTATTACGGAGGTTGGCATCTGGTCGTCTTTAATCATATTCTTACCAAAAGAAATAGGCTTCTGCACATCCACATAGTTGCTAATTTCTGAAGGTTTAGTGAAAGTTCATCTACAATTCTTCGAGATATTTTGGCAACAATTACACACACACACACACACACACACACACACACACACACACACACACACAGACACACACACAAAGATAATAATTCTACCATCCCAGCCAGGTGTCCCTTCAAGCAGAGAGAGAGAGAGAGAGAGAGAGCGGGGGGAGGGGGAGAGTGGCAGTGCTTTTTCCTCAGAGCTAAGGTATGCAGGAGAGGATGATGGTGGTGGTGTGGTGGTGGTGGGGCCGCGGGTGTTGCTTTCCCCCGCCGACAGATGGCAGTGCTCACCCGGGGCGCGACATGGCTTCAAACATTTAAAACTTCTAAAATCTCGGGTTCAAACTTTCAAGGTCTAGCTGGCGGGACAATTTAGACTTTCAGATTTCCAATGCCAGGTGGTTTGCAGACTTAAAGATTATTAGTTGCAGGAAAATATTTACTCCCTCCCTCCCTCCTTCCTCTATCACTTCCTTCCCTCCCTCCCTCCTTCCTCTATCACTTCCTTCCCTCCCTCCCTCCTTCCTCTATCACTTCCTTCCCTCTCTCCCTCCTTCCTCTATCACTTCCTTCCCTCTCTCCCTCCCTCACTTCCCCTTTCACTTCCCTCCCTTCCTCCTTTTTCCCTCACTTCCTCTTCTCTGCTTTTAGACAGTTTTATATGTTACATTATTTTCTACTTTAGGGAAATTTAAGCTGTACCCAAAGGCCTCCAATTTCAGACACACGGGTACAAAAGAACCAGAAAGATGCCGTATCATGAGTTTCGCTAAAATCTACGGCAGTGAAGAACCTCGCGTCCGAAAATTCTTAGGGAGTGACTGACGGACAGGCCACATCTAGGGACCTACCTGTTTAAGTACTATCCCTCATCGTCTATCTTATATTACTCCTCAGCCTCCTTTTTCCTGCACTTCAAGATAATACTTAACGTGAAATTAGAATCCTAACTTAACTGCCCTGAGACCTAAGTAATTTTAACTAGTATTTTCAACGTCCCTCTTCTTCCCACACTTACACTCTCCCCTACACACCCCTACCCAGGCACCCCCACATCCTATATATACATATACCCATCGTTTTTTACCATCTACAGTCTGTTCACCTCAACTTGGCACCGATTTTCGTCCTTTTGTAACTTCTATGTAGCTAAATTGCAGAATGAGGCAATACTACGTCGCTACATACTTTCCACAGCACGTCTTCGTGACTAGCACCATATTCTAGTGCTCATCTGTAAAGCTCAGTACTCAAGATAAACGGACGGTAATTTTAGGCCAAGTGAAAGTGGACGGGGTATAGAGGTTTTTTTATCCCTGTCTGTCCCTCCAGCACTTTCTCTCTCTCTCTCTCTCTCTCTCTCTCTCTCTCTCTCTCTCTCTCTCTCTCTCTCTCATACACACACACACACACACACACACACACACACACACACACACACACACACACACACACACACACACATAATGAGCTTAATTTACACTTGCTCATCCCAAACACCGTAAAATATATTGCATAATTACGAGTTCAATTCCCGGTTACTGTGAGGTTTGATGATATAAATTAAGCTTAAAAATTATCACACACACACACACACACACACACACACACGGTACTAAGGGAAGCATGGTACAACATAAAAGTAATCTACAGGTAGGTAGGTATGCTTACCCACATAATGCCCGGTACAGTCGCAATCAATAATCTGTTACGTGTCTGAGACCATAAAGAAGCACCGTAACACGTCTTCCTAGGCGAATTAGTCTGCTTATTACACACATTGCTGTCATCTGAGCTACTTAAATCATGTTAATATCACCACGTTCCGCATAAACGACTTACAAAACGAAATTAGCCAGTCATATCCAAAAATAAATCGCTAAGGAAGAGGTGCAACGGAGAATGCGCGTCTAGGTGCTCGTAGGAGAAGGAGAGCGATTACAGACCTTCCAACATATGTCCTCTTTTCACGCTATTTTGGCCAAGATTTTCACCTTAATGCAGCTCATTTCACGTAGCTCAGTGGCAGAAAAAACAACGCTACGGTGTCCTTTCCATAGCACTTCTTCGTTACTAGCATCATACTGAGCTGATCCATTGTTACAATTGTGCATTTAAGATAGAGAGATGGCAGTTTGAGGTCAAGTTAAAGTAAAAAAAATACATATAATGAAAAGTGAAAGAGGTTGAGTTCATTCAGCTTCCATGTAGTGTAAAGGAATTATTGACCACAGCTGTACAAGAGGTATGCTAATATGACAATGGGTTTTATGATCTAGCAGTGACATGTGCGGCTAATTCACAGTCCATTTACACTGCTGGTCTCTTTATCTGCGGTTCCTGAATTTGGGTTATATTCTCACTACCCATAAAGACGAAAATATTACCTGCTCTAATTAAGATGGAGTAGAGAGGTATATGAGAGAGGGGGGTGTGAGCTGGGAGCAAGGCAGTGAAGTGGCATTGGACAGGGTGACATGGAGGCAATTTGTTTGTGGCCACCCCTAAAGGGATTGGGGCGTCTGGCAATAGATAGATAGATAGATAATTTAGAGCTCTGTGCCTTAGAAGTAAATAAATAATGCGACAAATCTAACTTGTTTATGAAAGGGACAGGAGGAAAAAAAATAATGGTGGTTTATATTCAGCTCGCGGGCTGTTGGGAGGAACTCTTGATAATATTATACAGTTTGTGCCAAAGTGGTGGTGTGAAAAGGTGAATGGGTCGATCTGTTGACCTATGGGTGGACTACATGATCTTGGGACACACTCTTGATGTTATTATAAAGTTAGCGCCAGAGTGGTGGTGTGTGAAGGTGTTTGGGTCGATCTGTTGGCGCGTGAGTGAACTGAATGATCTTGGGAACGGGCACCTTACCATATATCCACAGTCCATTTACCCATTCAATCAGACGAGGTACTTTTCACTCTATTTCTATTTCTACCAAACGATTTTACCCAACTTAAGAAAGACCTCTACTCCTCAAGGTGCTATGAAGGCTGTATCTAACCCGCTCTGTATGAAAAGCCTTTGTTGAATAAATCTATCTGAAACCAGCAATAAAATAAAAAGGGCACCCTTAAGGTAAGCTGGCAAAATAAAATAAAATACGTATGTCAAAATATATGTAGAAAGGAGACACTGGTAGAAAAGAATCTGAAAATAGCAAGGAAAAATAATAAAAAATCACGTCATCTGGCTGAAGTGGAAAAAAAAAAAATAAATCTATGTAGGTGAGAGAAATGAAAATATAAAGGACATTATTATTATTAT
>NC_137038.1:4127500-4230000 GCF_032717465.1 Coenobita brevimanus
TGTCATTGCTTGCTCTAATGCCTCTGACCCCCCCCCCTCTCTCTCTCTCTCTCCGCACATGAGTATAAAAGGATGAATATAAGAGGGATTTGGCGTAATCTTCAATCTGCATTTCCGGTCTTATGGATTCACGGATTAACCTCAATTTGAGAAAGAGAGAGAGAGAGAGAGAGAGAGAGCACCCTTACACAGCATGACCCTATCCCCACACTGCATGACCTCAACCCCACACTGCATGACCTCAACCCCACACCGCACGACCCCACCCCCACACTGCATGACCCCCCACCCCCACACTGCATGACCCCCTGCCCCCACACTGCATGACCCCCCACCCCCACACTGCATGACCCCACCCCCACACTGCATGACCCCACCCCCACACTGCATGACCCCACCCCCACACTGCACGACCCCACCCCCACACTGAACGACCTCACCCTCACACTGCATGACCCCACCCCCCCACTGCATGACCCCCCACCCCCAGACTGCATGACCCCCCACCCCCACACTGCATGACCCCCCACCCCCACACTGCATGACCCCCCCACCCTCACAATGCATGACTCCATCCCCACACTGCATGACCCCACTCCCACACTGCATGACGAGGTAATTTAGTACAGTTATCTCTGCTAAAATGCATGCCCTTGAACAATGTGGCAAATTGTACAGGATTAGGGAGAGAAATGAGAGGAAATGATAGGTCTGTGAGTGTGTGTGTGTGTGTGTGTGTGTGTGTGTGTAAAGTCGGCATTATGTAAGTCATTCTGTAAGTGGCTGTAACTTGTGAGGTGACTGGTGCTACGGCGTGCCTGTCCGTGCCTAGATACGTACATAGACAGGCATGGAGATATGTACGTAGGTAGGCAGGCAGGCAGGCAGGTATGTAAATATGTAAGTAGGTAGGTAAGTAGGTGTGTGAATAAGTAGCTAAGAATGTAGGCAGGTATGTGTACATTAGCGTTTAGTTAGGTAGGTAGGTAGGCAGGTAAACAGAGAGAGAGAGAGAGAGAGAGAGACAGACAGACAGACAGACAGAGAGAGAGAGAGAGAGACGAAGGAAAGGGAGAAATGAAGAGAAGGAAGATTAACTAGGAAGAAGGTCAAGGGAACTGGGAAGGAGGGAGAAGGAAGGAAAGATGAGAAAAAAAGGAAGAAAAAGACATATTAATAGGGAGGGAGGAAGACTGGGAGACTGACAAGGAGATAGGGAGTTAAAAATGGAAGGAAACAGGGAGGGAGGGAGGGAGGAAGGGAGGGAGAGGAAGGAAGATAAGGAGGTAATGAAGAAGTAAGGCAGGTAGGTAATTAGGGAGGGAGGCAGGTAGGGAGACGGTGGAGGAGATAGGGACACCAACACGGAAGAGAGAGAGAGAGAGAGAGAGAGAGAGAGAGAGAGAGAGAGAGCAAGCACTTCACCACGAACTAAACGTCACTGAGGAAAGTAGTTCAAGTGAAAGAAAAAGTAAACAAACAAGAGAAGGAGACTAAGGATGAGGCAAAGTATAAAGAGACAGACATGAAAAGTATCTGTGTAAATAATATATGTAATCTCTCTCTCTCTCTCTCTCTCTCGTCTACCTTCATATACCAGCCCATTCCAGATGTCTCACCTTCTCCCTTCTGCCACACACACACACACACACACACACACACACACACACACACACAGCAGCTGGTGGAGTGAGTGTTTGCATGGGCGCTCAAGCAAAATTCTGCAGTCTGTACAAGAGTGTGGCCAGGAGGTGTAACGCTAAAGTAGTGACCAATGCTTATGTATATCTCTTAATGTTACCTTTCCCTCATCTCCCACATGTTATTATCGTTATCTCTTGAAGCTGCAGTTCGTATCTTCTGACCTACCTCGTTCTCTGCTATCTCACTTCTTATCTTTTATCTAGCTTTCTTTTGTATTTCTTTCTCTCTGTGTTACCTTATCATTATCACCCACATATTGGCTGTTATCGTTATTTACTCTGGTTGTTATTTCTTTACCTACCACTCTAACTTCTCTTATAAATAAATAAATAAATAAATAAATAAATTCACATCTCTTCCAATATTAGCCTGAGAAAGAAAATATCCAAAGCATTAATCTCAGGGAAAGGGTTAATTAAGAGATACAGAGATAATTAAAGAGTAAATATGAGTCTTCTATATTCCCACTGACCTCTCTCCTGCCCGGGGTCACCAGGGGGCGTGGCTCTGGGGTCAAAGGTCATCCTCATCCTGCTGCATCTTCACCTCTTGACGGAACCACTTTTTTCCTTTTTCTTTTTTCTTGTTTTTTTTCCATAACCTGCAGCAAGGGAGGGAGGATTTGGGTGGTTAGTTTGGGTATTGCGTGAGATGCGGATTGAAGTTTAGAGTAATTGTTGTAGCTCTTATTACAGAGATAAATACTGATTGTAGTTGTAATCGTAGTCGTCGTCGTCGTCGTAGTAGTAGTAGTAGTAGTAGTAGCAGTAGTAGTAGTAATCCAACCATCCATCCATCCATCATCATCATCATTATCATCATCATAATAATAATAACAATAATAACAACTATAATAATAATAATAATAATAATAATAATAATAATAAATAATAATAATAATAATAATAATAATAATAACAATAACAATAATAATAAATAATAATAAATAATAATAATAATGATAATAATAATAATAATAATAATACAGAAAAACCAGTGTTCTTGTGGATAACTGTCAGTCCCTGTATACCACATAAGTCAGACATACAGACGGATATATAAACGTACATAAACACGTACACAGACAAACAGACAGATATATAAACAGACATAAACACGTACACAAACAAAACAGACAGATAAAAACGAACTGAAAAAACATATACCAAGACGCTGAGAAAGGAAATGAGGAAGGGAAGATGAGTGAGGAGTGAACACGCGAAGAGAAGGAACGAAAGAAAAGAGATGAATAAAATGGAGGAAAGGGAGAAGCGCGGAAATAAAGTTAAATGAGGAGGATGAGGAGGAAAAAGAATGTAAACGGGGAAAAAAAGAGGAAACAAGAGAGAAATGAAGAAGGGAAAGATGAAAGGTAGGAAGACGGGATGTAGAGAAGAGGGAGGGAATGTAGAGGAAGAAGGGAGAGGGAAATGAAGGAGAATGGAAGAGGGGAGGAAGAAGGGAGAGGGAAATGAAGGAGAATGGAAGAGGGGAGGAAGAAGGGAGAGGGAAATGAAGGAGAATGGAAGAGGGGAGGAAGAAGGGGGAGAGAAATGAAGACGAATGGAAGAGGGGAGGAAAAAGGGAGAGGGAAATGAAGGAGAATGGAAGAGGGGAGGAAAAAAGGGGAGGGAAATGAGGAAGAATGGAAGAGGGGAGGAAAAAGGGAGAGGGAAATGAAGGAGAATGGAAGAGGGGAGGAAAAGGGGAGAGTGGAATGGAGGAGAATGGAAGAGGGGAGGAAAAGGGGAGAGGGAAATGAAGGAGAATGGAAGAGAGGAGAGGTATTTGGATGGAAAAGGGAAAGGAAGAAGAAAAAGGAAGGAAAAAAGGAAGAAGAGAAAATGAAGAGGAAAGGAATGAGGGAGAAATGAAGGGAAGAAGTGAGGAGGGACGGTATATGGAGGAAAAAGAGAAAGAAAAGGTGGGAGGGAAGAGGAAAGGAGGTGGGAGGAAAGGTATAAAGAGGGAAAAGGGAGAGATAAAACGAGGTGAGAGGAAAGAAGAAGGAGGTTGGAGGAGAGAAGGAAGGAGGTAGGAGGAAAGAAGGAAGGAGGTAGGAGGAAAGGAGGAAGGAGGTAGGAGGAAAGAAGGAAGGAGGATGGAGTGAGGGAGGGAAGAAGCAGCTGTCGATTGTAGGTCACGCCCCTCCCTCCCTTTCCTCCCTCTACCATTCCTCCATTCCCTCCAGTGCCTCCCTCTCACTTTCCTCCACTTCCTCCCTCTCTCCCTCCAGCATAATCTCTCACTCAATTACATCAACCAATTACGCTTAATTACTATTCATTACATTATTATCACATTTTAATAACAAATAATTCAGTTACAATTTATCAGCATTTGCAAATATTACTGAACTGTACCGTGTTATTTATTTATTTATTTATTTTGTTTATGTAATTAATGTTACTTTATCGGGGAAGCTTTGAGGGTCGGAGGGCGAGTCCATTAGCTGAAGAGGTGGGGGAGTCCGCTAGTTGGTAAGTCACCCCATCATCTCTCTCTCTCTCTCTCATTCCAGCTTCTTCCTACCTTAACCATGTTCCTCTCTTCTCTTCCTTAACGCCCTTTCTACCCTGCCTCTCTCTCTCTCTCTCTCTCATTCCAGCTTCCTCCTGCCTCAACGACCTTCCTCTTCCCTTTTCCCTAACTGCCTTTCCACCCTGGATCTCTCTCTCTCTCTCTCTCTCTCTCTCTCTCTCTCTCTCTCTCTCTCTCTCTCTCTCCCTCTTTCTCAGCCTCCCCTCCACCCCCACACTCTTTCCGTACCGTGTCATCAGTGGTATCATTACACCCATCTTTACCTCGGGAGGGGGGAGTAGGGAGGGAGGGAAGGAGGGAGGAAGGAAGAGAGGAAGGAAAGGAGGGAAAGAGGAAGTGAGGGAAAGAGGGAGAGAGGAAGGGAGAGAGGGAAGGAGAGAAGAAGGGAGGGAGGGAAGGAGAGAGGGAGGGTGGGAGGGAAGGAGAGAGAGAGGAAGGGAGGGAGGAAGGAAGGGAGGAAAGGAGGAAGGGAGGGAGGGAGGAAGGGAGGAAAGGAGGAAGGAAGGGGGAGTGGACTGATATAAAAATGATGCTTAACCCCTTCCGTACGGTAACGTCTTTCGATAATTTTCGTAGGGAGAGTACACCCTACTAAGAAAAATAAATAGAATTAAATCGTCTTAAAGTAGCAAAAACAATATAACAACCATCTAAATGACCTGAAGTGGTAAGGCAAAGGATAGTGATGATAAGAGGCGTGGTAGGTGTGGTAGTGATATACTCTCTCTCTCTCTCTCTCTCTCTCTCTCTCTAAAGGAAAATAACATGTAGGTAACTTTATACTCTGTTCACTGTAACTTGGCCCAGAACTACCATCTCCCCAACTTCCGTGTTATGCTGTAAAAAAAGAGATTAACACTAGAATACGATGCTAGTCACGAGGAAGTGCTATTGCAAGGATGTAGAGCCGCAGCATTATCTTTTTCAGAGTAACGTGAAATAAGTAAATGACAAAAATCTGGACCACAACAATCTGGACCAAGGTGAAAAGAATAAAAAATAAATAGTAAAGGTAAATAATTAACCTGTTGATTACCGGTGTCACAGGGGGGTATTTTATTCTCTCCTCAGCTGCAAGATATCATTTGGTTAATGGAAATTCTTCAACTCTTAAATGGCCCAAAAAGTAGTGGAGATTGGAACCGTAGTACTAATAGGGTGCAACTGAGAGTGATAAATGAAGAAGTAAATGATAATTATGAGGGCTGGAGACTGGTAATGTAGTACTAATAGAGTGCAATTAAGAGTGATGTGTGAATTAGTAAATGATAATAATGAGGGCTGGACTCTGGTAATTTAGTACTAATAGGGTGCAATTTAGAGTGATGAGTGAATAGGTAAATGATGAGGAGGAGGGTTGGAGACTGGTAATGTAGTATTAATAGGGGGGAATTAAGAGTGATGAGTGAAATAGTAAAAGATAATGAGGGTTATTATGGGTTATTTACAGAAGGGAGAACAGAATTTATACCTGTAGTTCCGCTAATTCACGGAGTTTATAAAAAGTTTGCGCAATCAACTCCTTCACTCCGATGGTGTATTTTTAATATTCTTGCTACCTTTAGACGAATTTATTAAACGTAGCGGTAATTTTTCGTACTAGAGGGTTAGACAGCATTCATTAACCCATTCATTGCCACAGCTCTGTCCTACATTAAATAAAATAATTTGTAGGGGCAAAACGAAAATCGAAAAAGAGGGCGGAAGGATTGAAAAGATAAACAGACCTAAGTAGGGTACAAAGAATTAGTCAAAAAATGTACACAAATTAACCATTACATAAGATAAATAAATGTTTGTATGGAGAAAAATAAAGTGGAAAAAAGGGTGACAGGTTGAAAAGATAAACAGAAATGAGAATGGTAAAAAAGAATTAATCAAAAATCGTAAAAAAAATATTGAGGGGGTAAGTTAACTATTACATTATATAAAAGTATGTATGAAGCAAAAATAAAGTGAAAAAATAAGTGACTGGATTGAAAAGTTAAACAGGACTGACAGTGGTAAAAAGTAAAAGAATTATTGTTAAAAAATGTAATAAAACTGAAGGAGTGATTAACCATTACATTAGTTTTAAAAATAGTTGGTATGGAGCAAAGAATAAAGTGAAAAATACGTGGTCAGACTGAGAATGGTAAAAAGTAAATGAATTAGTGTTAAAAATGGCAACCGTAAAAGAATTAGTAAAAAAATAAGTAATAATTTTGAGGGAAGAGTTAACCATTGCCTTGTTCCATGCCATTTAGGAACTTATTTTTGGCTACTGTAAAAAGAATGTATTTATTATAACCAAGAAAAATCCCTAACAACTCCAAAGGGTAATTAGATGAAACTTGATGAACGAATGATTATAGGGGTCATGAGGAGATGATAGTTAGAGCGACGGTACGATGCTATAAGGAGTAATTATGGTTATGGTCATGGGAGGGGGGAGAAGAAGGTTGATGAGGAGGGGAGGGGAGGGTTATTGGGGAGGAGGGGAGGGGGAGGAGAGGGTTATTGGGGAGGAGGGGAGGGGGAGGAGAGGGTTATTGGGGAGGGTAAGGGGGAGGAGAGGGCTATTGAGGAGGGGAGGGGGGAGGAGAAGGTCACTGGGGAGGAAGGGAGGGGATGGAAAGGGTTACTGGGGAGATGGGGAGGGGGAGGGAATACTTTGATTTACATGTGTTTATTCTCTCTCTCTCTCTCTCTCTCTCTCTCTCTCTCTCTCTCTCTCTCTCTCTCATCCTTAGTGTTTCTACTGCTCCTCTGCCTGACAATTACGTTCATACATTATTTAATTCACTGCCACAGATGATCTTGACTTCCATGCCTCTGGTTGACATCCATATATCCAAAACACACACACACACACACACACACACACACACACACACACACACACACACACACACACACACACACACACACACACACACACACACACACACACACACACACACACACACACACACTTAGAGGAAATAAACTGATACCATTTACTCCTTCCCAAAACTTATATTTATGTCAGACTAAAGATTACAAGAGAAGCCAAGAGGGACGGCAGAACACAACATTCCAGTCAAAGAAGAAAGACTGAGCGACACAACAAGCCAAAGGAAGGTAGGGGGAGGAAGGAAGCCCGCATGTGATTGGCTGGGGGTGTGGCAGCAGGGACTATATAAATCGTGGGAACGCGCGAGGCGGCTGGTCAGTCGGGAGGCAGACGTTGTGGTGGTAGGACCTCCATCCCTCCTGTGTCCGCCCATGAGCAACCTATCACCATGAATAACGTAAGTCACCTCCCGTACACATGTGTATCTGTGTGTATGCATAATCTCCGTGAACGCATCTCTGGTGATTACAACGTGTGTTCACAAAAACGTATTACATTAACTGCACTGGAAGAATGTTAATCTGGAATTGGATTTCACCTATTTACATTAACGACTACAATTGCTGGGCTGTTACCAATTAATATCACTGGTACAATAACCCATTAAATTCCTAAATAGCAGTATAACAATCTTCGTCAGTATCCCCCATCAACAAGCGAGTACAGACATATATTTTTACACAGGGGATATTTTTCTCTCCATGCGTCAAGATTCTGAATATTTGAGTAACTTTGTACTGTATAAACTTAGCTGCTTCCTTTCATGCAGCTTTATGCACATGTATTTAAGTCTTATAATTGCCCTGGGAATAAGATCAACCTATTTAACTATCACAATTACGTGTCATCTACCACTCACCTCACAAAGCTACTACAACCTGTCACAACCACCCCATACAACTACTACAATCACCTGCCACAACTACCACAATCACCTAGGCACCTACCACAATCACCATACTCTTACTACAATCACCATACACCTACCACAATCACCTACTACACAATCACCATACACCTACCACAATCACCTTCTACACCTACAACAATCACCATACACCTACCACAAGCACCTACTACACCTACACAATCGCCATAAACCTACCACAATCACCATACACCTACCACAATCGCACACCAGCAATCACAGTTATTTCCAGCCCCGCTTCCAGGTAACATCAATGCCATAGATAGTGATCCAACTTCGAATTAATGGAAGGTATGGTGAAAATGGTGGTGATTGACGTCGAATGCTGGTGATAATGGTGGTAGCTATGGTGACAGTGATTGTGGTTGGTACTGCTGGTGGTAGCTGTGGTGACTGTGGTTGTGGTAGCCGGAGTGCAGTGGTGATAATGTTGGCAGCCGTGGTGGAAATGGTGATTGTGGTGCTAGACATGATGATGTGGTTGGTTTGTGTGCTGAAAATTGTGGTAATTGTGGTGATATGGTTGTGTCTAGTGTGCAATGGTGTTAACAGTGGTAATGGTAATTGTGGTAATGGTGCTGATTGTGGTAGTGGTGGTAGAATGAATGGTTATTATTACACATCTACTATGAAGTTAAGGAATGTTGTGGTTGTCTGTTTGTGGTAACGGTAGTGGTTGTGGCAGGAAAGGTGGCTGTGGTAGTTGTGATACGCATGGTAATTGGTTGCTGTTGAGAAATAATGGAGGTAAAAGGTAACCACAATAACAGCAATAGTTGTGATAAGTATAGTAATGGTAGTAATTGTGGCAGATCCGATGTGATGGCTTTTACAGGAGTGGTAGTTGTGGTGGATTCCCGTAAGGGGTGGCCACAAACAAATCGCCTCCATGTCGCCCTCACCCCTGCCATTACGCTGCCCTCCCCCAAACTCAAATAAATAGTGGTCATAGCGCTTTTGAAGTTGTGGTAGCCGGGATAATAATACAGCCGTGACTAGCCCATTCCCTCGCTTGCCTTATTAGGGGCGTATTTTTCCCGTCTCTGCACCAATGTGGCCAAAGCACCCCCTCAGAGGACATTCTCTCCCTCTCTCTCTCTCTCTCACACACACACACACACACACATGATTATACGATAAACTGCAAAACTCTACGCTCCCCGCCACCCACATTTAACTTACGTGGCTGTCGAGATATGCATAAAACATTACTTCAGACGACATAAATCTACACCAGACTGAAAATAACACTTAGTGAACTGTATTTCTTAAAAAAAAAAAATGTTCGTCACCCTTCGAAGTTTTGTTCCATATATAAATACGAATCCAGCATCTGCAGTAAGTTGATGGTGGTTATAATAACGAGTGTGAAGAAACATGGGCACCTTAAAAACTATTACATGGAAAAACTAGCTGATAATGATATTACTTTAATAAAAACAAAAAAACAGTAATAATAATAATAATAATAATAATAATTATTATTATTATTATTTTCTATTTTTTTTAGATGGAACGAAACAGTAGGCATTAGGTAAAGGTAATACCAAGTTACACAGAATAATCAACAATATTCACACACACACACACACACACACACACACACACACACACACACACACACAATACAGATATACAGACAGACTGACAGATATATACACACACACACAGTCATAGGTATGTCATCAGCATAACGTTCACCTCTTTAAACTAACTGAAGCAACAGTTACGCAAACATCCTCACTAACTGTATCGTGTAGGTGTATCATTAATTTTAGTGTATTCACCTGTTTATTGCCATTACATCATTATATTACATCATTATATTTCACCTACCGCCGTACCGTATTCTCCATTCAAGCCTTTTAAAGTGAAGAGGTGTTGAGTGCCCATCAGCTGAAGTAAATCGCCTAGAACTAAAAAAAAACTAAAAATAAAAAAAATAAAAATCCTCAAGTGTTGCAGAGCAGTAAAACGTTTAAACACCCGTTACGACGCCATAAAAACGGCTGCGTGTTTACAAGCTGCCTTAATAACGGTCGTAACTTAAATGAGCCAAAATAACCGTCACGCCGCTTAACCAAAATTGCCTGTGGAACTTTGAAATAACAGATTTAACCGTCTTTTCAAACTAACGGGAAAAACGTTAGGATTTGAAATTAACCGTGGTAACCGTCACCGACCAAAATCTCTCCACGTACTGTACATTTACCGTACGTTCAAATCATGGCCCGTTCTTACACCCACATACATCACGTCGACGAGAGAGAGAGAGAGAGAGAGAGAGAGAGAGGAAATAGCGCTCCCTGGTACGGTCCACAACACGACCCGGGGTTAAGTTAGCGCTGTAATATAACCCGCGTAGTTCAGGGTCACGCTGTGGAGGTCGGGTAACGCAATGGAGGCCTTTTTATGTTTATTTTATTTTTTTCTTCCTTCCTTCCTCCCTTTTTGTCGTAGTCTGTGTTCATCCTGAGTTTTTCCTTGGTGCCCCTCTCTCTCTCTCTCTCTCTCTCTCTCTCTCTCTCTCTCTCTCTCTCTCTCTCTCTCTCCTATTCCTTCCCGGACTTCTGTAATTAATGTCTGTAATAACTGTAAATCAGATAACCCAAAACGGATCTTAAGGTCTGTGTATCTATGTAACTCTCTCTCTCTCTCTCTCAGGGTCAAGGTGAAGTAACGTTATTGTGGCCGACGGTACCACGCTGTACCTCTATTTTACTATCATTCCTCCTTTATTTACACTTTATTTTCTCCTTTTATCCTTCATCTTCCATATCCACTTATTTTCCTTTAGTTCTTCTGCTTTTTTCCTACGCGTTCCTTCTTTATTTTATTATTTTTTTCCCTAATTATTCCTTTGTTTCTTTGATTTTCTAGTTATTTTTTCAGTCCCTTCATCATTTAGTCTACTTACGGGTTATTACTGTTTGATGGATGGTTTAATTAGAGACATAATTTATCGATTAATTACCTCTAATCACCACAGCCTTCTCTCCCCATCCTCTCTCACCCTACCCTCTTCCTTCCCTCCCTTCCTCCCTGACTGTCTCTCCTCCCTACCTTCTCTTCTCCTCCCTTTTCTCCCTGACTGTATCTCCACCCTACCCTCTCTTCCTTGTTTTCCTTTCCTTTTCCTCTCCCTTGTTTCCCTCCCATCCTCCCTGTCTTCCTAACTTCTCCCTTCTTCTTCCCTACTCTTCCTCCCTATCTTCTTTTTCTTCCTTCCACACCTTTCCTCCTGTCTTTCTTTCTTAAACTGAACACAATAAATAATAAACACTAATCCTTGCCTCTCCATCCCTCCACACACACACACACACACACACATGGATCCGCTATTCTTCTCTCAATGACTGTCTGTTCCCCCCCCCCATTCCCTCCATGACGTCTCTCTTTTTCCCTCCGGTTTCCTCCTCTCTGCCTCTTTCTTCCATTGCAACTAACAAGTGATTCGCCTCCATTACAGCTTCCTCTTTCGTTCTCTCTCTCTCTCTCTCTCTCTCTCACACACACACACACACACACACGCAAACTCTCCCCTCCCTCAATTTCCCCCCTCCTTTTTTCCTTCCCCTCTCCCCTCATCCTCCCCTCTCCCTCGGATGCATCTTTCTTCCCCCTCCCCTCTCCCACACACACACACACACACACACACACACACACACACACACCCTCACCCTCCCCTCCCTCAATTTCCTCCCTCCTTTCCTCCTTCCCCTCTCCCCTCATCCTTCCTCCTCTCCCTCATATGCATCTCCCCCCTCACCCCCACGCAACAGAAGGCGCAACAGCTGGTGTGGTGGGGGTATGGGGGGGGGGCCGTAACAGTATCTCGGTCACCGCCATCTTAACAATCACCTCGGCTTGTATTCTTGTTGTTTGAGAAACTTCCCTAGCACCTGTTCCTTAGCGATTTATTTTTAGATGTGGCTGGCTAATATCGTTTTGTACGTTATTTATGCAGAGGATGGTGATACTGGCATGATTTAAGCAACATAGAAGAGGACAACAGGGTGTAATAAGCAAAATAAATCGCTTAGGAAAAGGTGTTTGGGAGCTTACAGTTCCTCAGCAATCCCCCTTCCCCCAAAGCCCCTTAACCCCTTCAGTAAGATGATGCAATTAATCGCTATATTTGTGCTGCCTCCAGACGATTTTTTTCAAATTGCAATTAACCCCTGCATACCAAAAAATAAATAAATAAATAAATAAAAGACATGAAGAAAATGAAAAATGGGTCCTTGGAGTGAAGTGGTTAAATTCTTCAAGATGGCTGGGATACCTTGAGATTTAATTATGGTGATCACAAGAGGGTTTTATGGAGCTACGAAAAACACCCCGATTTACCTTTGCAGTCTCTCTCTGTCTGTCTCTCTCTCTCTCTCTCTCTCTCTCTCTCTCTCTTGAACAGCGTCTTGGAATTCATAGTGGAAAGCATAAGAACGTGTTGAATTTTTTTTTTTCTCGTTATGGCTAGTATGTTGAGCAAGAACATGGAAATAAATTAGTGCTTCCCTGTGCTCACCATCCTCTCAAGCCGATGTTAGTAGGAAAAACTGATGATTAAAATGATGATGATGATGATGAGGATGATGACGACGACGATAATAATAATAACAACAACAACAACAACAACAACAATAATAATAATAATAACTAATTTTAATAATAATAATAATAATAATAATAATAATAATACACAAAATCAACACAAAAAAACGTAGACTTAAAAGAACGTCAAATGTGATGCTGAAGAGGAAGCGACAAGAATGAACAGCCAACGGGAAGATATAGAGGCAATTAGAAAGTCAATTATTAGTCCACAGGTGATTACCGTGAAAGTGACACACCTGTAATTAGCAAAGGTAGATAAAAGGTATGATAGCGGGGAGTTAATTGCGGTATCTCTCCATCAGCATCATCATCATCATCATCATCATCATCATCATGACATTTTTCCCGCCTAAGGATTATTATAAAAGATGAATTAACAAAAATGAATACAAACGAAACAGCAATGCCAAGAAAATGAATTAAATAAACAACAATAAAGAGACTAAACAGGCAGTAACTTAGGCAAATCTGAACTCGACCAAACAGCGACTGGCAACGAGAAATACTAAGAAATTACATTAAAAAGGTAATTGAGTTAATGGAAGTGTTGGCAGTGTAGAGAGTGTTGGCAGTGTAGGTGATGTTGGCAGTGTAGGGAGTGTTGGCAGTGTAGGTGGTGTTGGCAGTGTAGGGGGTGTTGGCAGTGTAGGGGATGTTGGCAGTGTAGATGGTGTTGGCAGTGTAGGGGGTGTTGGCAAAGTAGGGAGTGTTGGCAGTGTAGGTGGTGTTGGCAGTGTAGGGAGTGTTGGCAGTGTAGGGGATGTTGGCAGTGTAGATGGTGTTGGCAGTGTAGGGGGTGTTGGCAGTGTAGGGGGTGTTGGCAAAGTAGGGAGTGTTGGCAGTGTAGGTGGTGTTGGCAGTGTAGGGAGTGTTGGCAGTGTAGGGAGTGTTGGCAGTGTAGGGGGTGTTGGCAGTGTAGGGAGTGTTGGCAGTGTAGGTTGTGTTGGCAGTGTAGGGGATGTTGGCAGTGTAGATGGTGTTGGCAGTGTAGGGGGTGTTGGCAACGTAGGGAGTGTTGGCAGTGTAGGTTGTGTTGGCAGTGTAGGTGATGATGGCAGTGTAGGGTATTGGCAGTGTAGGTTGTGTTGGCAGTGTAGGTTGTGTTGGCAGTGTAGGTTGTGTTGGCAGTGTAGGGGATGTTGGCAGTGTAGATGGTGTTGGCAGTGTAGGGGGTGTTGGCAACGTAGGGAGTGTTGGCAGTGTAGGTTGTGTTGGCAGTGTAGGTGATGATGGCAGTGTAGGGTATTGGCAGTGTAGGGAGTGTTGACAGTGTAGGGGGTGTTGGCAGTGTAGGTGGTGTTGTCAGTGTAGGTGGTATTGGCAATGGACGTGTTATGGGAGCCAGCTGTCGGCCCCACCTGCACCACTGACCCACTTACACACCACCACCAACCCCCACCTACCCCCACCCCTACCCCCAGGCCTCCCCCACGGTAAACAGAAGGTATACACTCTAAAGACACGGCGTAATTCTCTTACCCGCCGCCAGGGGTGAAAATGGTGGTCACTCCATGAATATATTAAAAAGGGAAAGTTACATTTTACAGCCACCCGAAAAGAGAGAGAGAGAGAGAGAGAGAGAGAGAGAGAGCAACTGACGCTTCCTGTTACTATTGCCGCTGTTGTTGTTGGATGTCATTTTAAAGTTACATAAATAGGCAGATTTATTTCTTCACTGTGAATGATTTGGCTTTAGCGTTTTACCTTCTCAGTACGATGGGATCTTTTTATCACTATATTCTTGCTTACGACAGACGAGTTTATGTTAGGAAAGACCACTTGTACTGATGAAATGACAGCAGTGTTCCTAAAGCCTTCACTCTGAGGGGTTTCGTTACGCTGATTAAAGACGGTGATCCTGATATAATAACTGCAGAAGGTCACTGCCGTCGCTTAACAAAAAATATAGGACTTTGACGCGAAACGTAACTGATATAACTTTTGCATTAGAGTTTGACATATTCGTGATTTTCTCGCCTATTATACTGTACATTCGTGAATTCTACCCCACATCAGCCATGAAGTGGTCTAAAATTGATGAAGTTACCTGATACACTGCGAACCATTATAACGTGTCCATCAACAAGGCAGGTAGGAAGTTAGGGAAGCTCATTACCTCTATCACGACTTGCCAGGTAAATAAGAGTAGCGCGTGCTTAGTTTCACTTGTTGGAGAATACTTTGAATTAGACCATAACCACCCATAGCACCTACGTTGTAATGCAAGTTAATTGGTAGTGCTCCATCCTTGCCCCATTAGCCAACTCCTCCCCTCCTCCCACCTTACCTATTTTGTGTCCCTACCAATTTAATTTCTAGGATAATAATTTAACCTTTGGGGTCAACCTACGATGCTTATTTGAAAAGGGTATAAATACTTCTAACTCAGCCCATCCTGCCTACTCCTGTCTCCCTCACCAAACCTTATAGACACAACCTACGCCCCCATCATCACAGGTGCACACACACACACACACACACACACACACACACACACACACACACACACACCTCCCAGCCTATCCCATCTACTCCTCTCTCCTTCCTCTCTCTCGTATACTATGGCGTGGTTACTTGAAATTCGATTAACTTTACTAATGTCTCCTTGGTTACTAGTAAAATATAACCTTCAGTCTGACTACACATGGCCATCAACTGAGCAAAAAAAGTTAGGGATCTTTGTCAAGTTCGAGTAAACAAACTTAGAGAAAACTTTTGCTTACATCTAACCAGCCAACTAAAAAAAAAAATAATAATAATAATAATAATAATGAGATTCCTTTCCTTGGATAAATAAAAAAAATGAAGGCACGAAGGAAAGTAAAAAAGGACGTCACCATAATGAAGTAGTGTGTGTATGTGTGTGTGTGTGTGTGTGTGTGTGTGTGTGTGTCTATGGGGGTAATTAGAGAGTTTCACCTTGTTTTATGATTGTGGGGTACCCTTTGTACGTGTGTATGTGTGTCGTTTGTGTGAGTGTTTATTTCTTTGCTTTGACTGTTGTGTGTGTGTGTGTGTGTGTGTGTGTGTGTGTGAGAGAGAGAGAGAGAGAGAGAGAGAGAGAGAGAGAGAGAGCAACTGACGCTATTCTTTTCCCACGAACCAAAGTCACCTGGGTTTAACATTCTCTCTCTCTCTCTCTCTCTCTCTCTCTCTCTCTCTCTCTCTCTTTTCAGTATCTCTAGTTAGTTTCTCCGCATCTACCTTATCCTTCACAATTTTTGTATCTTACTCCCGACAAACTTAATAACCTTACATCAATTACTTTTCAAAATCTGTTTCTCCACTTCTCCAACCCTTCATCTTAACCTCTTCAGTACTATGACGTCTTTTATCGTAATCTTTGACATAAATCCTCTCTCCTTTCACCTCTCCACCACATACCTCCTTCCCCTTCACCTCTCCACCACATATCTCCTCCTTTCACCTCTCCACTACATATTTTCTGCCCTCTCTCCATCACATATCTCATCCCCTTTCACCTCTCCTCCACATATCTCCTGCCCTTTCACCTCTCCACCACATATCTCCTGCCCTTTCACCTCTCCACCACATCTCTCCTGCCCTTTCACCTCTCCACCACATATCTCCTCCCCTCACCTCTCCACCACATAATTATCTCCTCCCCCTTCACCTCTTCACCACATATCTCCTGCCCTTTCACCTCTCCACCACATAGGCCTATCTCCTGCCCTTTCACCTTTCCACCCCCTACCCACCCCTTAAGAAAGCCAGGGGGTCGAGCTAAGGGCCCCAGGAGTCAATGGCCAATTTCTTGAAGCCATTTACTAGTGACAGGTAAATAAGGCCAGGTGAAATACGGGATTGTACCAGGTATTTGTGTCAGTTCTTTATTTTCTTTATTGATTTTTATTTCATGCCTTTTATTTCCTTATTTTGTAAACTTTTTTGAGGCTCTATCGTTTACCTGACCCCATCCTTAGCTGGGAAAAAGGTGTGATGATGATGGTGATTAAGATGACGATGGTGATTAAGACGACGACGATGATGATGATGATGATGATGATGACGATGATGATGATGATAACAACTTCTTATTAATTTTACTATTCCTAACAATTATTCCATTTTACTAGGAATTTGCATGTGCACTGTTTTTGTATAAGCGATTTTCTTTCTTTAGATGCATAAATGGAAGTATTTTATCCCTCGTACATCCTCCCCATCCCACTAACAACCTCCCCACCTCACTCGCACTCACCACCCCGTTCACAACCTCCCTACCCCACCCTCAAACACATCACTCCACCCACAACCTCCCTATCCCACTCACAACATCACCCCACTCACAAACTCACCATCTCATTCACGATCTCCCCACCCCACCCACAACCTCCCCACCCCACCCACATCCTCCCTACCCCAATCCCAACCTCCTCAACTCTCCAACCCACAGCCTCTCCCCCACCCCCAACACATCCCCCTCTCCTCACCCACTTTCCTCCATGCTATTTATCAAGGGCGAGAATGACAAGATGAGTGAGCTGTATTACTACTGAGAAGTGGTCCTCTCTCTCTCTCTCTCTCTCTCTCTCTCTCTCTCTCTCTCTCTCTCTCTCTCTCTCACGTCCAACGATTCCATATCTTCACGGTTACTGTGCAAAATTATAATGTCACTTCACCTCCACGTTAAACACACACACACACACACACACACACACACACACACACACACACACACACACACACACACACACACACACCAAGAGAGCCCAATCATTAGATATTTTTTACATAGCCGTGATAGGAGGAAAAGAAACTGCCACGTCTCTCAAATTAACACCAATGAATTTCCAGTTTCATAGTTTCCCGTAGCTACACACTAATTACACAGCCAAATATCACTGCATTCTAATTCAGCATAAATATAATAGGAATATTCTATAATTTTATCCCACTGTCTTCTAAGCAACTTCAAAAATACTGCGCATGGAATCTACTACTCTGTCAAGGGTAATTTTGCGCTTCTGATACTACTGTTAATATTACTCCAATTACTAACGTACTGACAATGATAAACTCTGCTGTACTGAGGTAGGTACAGTATCGGTACTAATAAGGGAAAGGCCTAGACACCCAGGTACTGATATAAACCGTTGTGTACCGAGATCTGACAAACGTTCTGTACTGAGATTTATGAAACGTTGTCAACGGATGTCCTGCACGTTCTGAACTAGGTTTCCGATAGAACATGCAAAGCATCAAATTGTGGTAAATACGGTTATATTCCCGGGGGACAGAAGTTATACTAAGAATTGAAAAAAAATGATGATGATGATGATGATGAATTTGCATGCTATTATATATATATAAAAAAAAAAAAAAAAAAAAAAAGAGTGTGTTCCGTTTGCAGTGTGAGGGCATGACTGTCTCCCCCCACACGTCACGTCCCCCATCACCGCTACTTTCACGTCCACACCCGCGCCACAGAGAAAAGGGGCCGTCTGGCGGTCTGGGTGTACATAATCCAGCTTTCCTCAACCACCTGTCAATTGTGTGTGGACGCGAATGTAGTGGGTCAGGGTAGTTGCCAGGGTATCACACAAATCAAAGACCAGTTCACGATGACACTTTTGCTCGTATTCTGGTCGCAGAGGAAGCTCCCTAGCACCTTTTCTTTAGCGATTCTCTTTACATATTACAATTTACTTTTCTGTTACGCTATCTACGTCTCCATAATATCCATAAAGACTACATACATAAACTACAGTATATTCCGTGCCATACACTGGGATAAATAAGTAAGGAGGCGCTGGGGAACCTAACCGACGGGTATGTGGATCTTTTATTTAATGTAGTCTAGAAAGGCTTAACAGGAATTCTCAAGTGTGAAAAGCTACTTACAGACTTTCATTCAGCCTAAATAGGGATAAAGGATAAGCTGAACGTAAGGGTCAAGAATCAACCTACACAGGGGTAAAAGACAGGCAGAGCAAAGACCTCCCGTTTCTACTCTGCATTTCAGACTGATGTGGCCAATGGTAGGGTAGTTTAAAAATAGTGCCATGGTTGGAACTGGTTTGTGGTGCGTTATTGTGCTGGTTTGTGGTGTTATTGTGCTGGTTTGTGGTGTGATACTGTGCTGGTTTGTGGTGTGATACTGTGCTGGTTTGTGGTGTTACGGTGCTGGTTTGTGGTGTGTTATTGTGCTGGTTTGTGGTGCGTTATTGTGCTGGTTTGTGGTGCGTTATTGTGCTGGTTTGTGGTGTTACTGTGAGGGTTTGTGGTGTGTTACTGTGCTGGCTTGTAGTGCGGTACTGTGCTGGTTTGTGGTGCGGTATTGTGCTGGTTTGTGGTACATTATTGTGCTGGCTTGTAGTTGGTTAGAGTCTTGGCTTGTGGTACCTTCTGATTTGTGGCGCGTTATTGTGTTCGCTGCATGACTTGTGGTGCGGTCTGTTTGTGGTGAGTTATTGTGGTGCCTCGTGGTGCGTTCTGTTTGTGGTGCGTTATTGTGCTGGCTTATGGTGCGTTCTGGTTTGTGGTGCGTTATTGTGCTGGCTTATGGTGCGTTCTGGTTTGTGGTGCGTTATTGTGCTGGCTTGTGGTGCGTTCTGTTTGTGGTGTGTTATTGTGCTGGCTTGTGGTGCGTTTTTGTGCTCGCTGGCTAGAGGTGCGTTATTGTACTGGCTTGTGGTGCGTTACCCCTGAAGCCATACTCTCCCCTACCTATCAATGCTCTTTTTCCAGGATTCTTAACACATGCTCATGAGTTTCACCTGTGTACTCTGTTTCCTCATTACCTCCACCAAGGAGGTTATGTTTTACCTCATGTTTGTTTGTTTGTTTGTTTGTCTGTCTGTCTGTCTGGTATCAGGATTACTCAAAAAGTTATGAACGGATTTTGATGAAATTATGTGGAAGGGTGGTCCATGGGCCAAGGAAGAAATTATTAAATTTTGGGACGAATCCGGATCCGAATCCGGAGTATCCCGCACAATATCTCCAAAAGTTCTTAATGAATTTCAAGGAGATTTTGTGGAAAGGTGGGCCATGGATCAAGAAAGAACTGATGAAATTTGGGGGCGGATCCGGATCCTATATCCACGGATCCGGATCCGGGATTACTTAAAAAGCTATGAACGGATATTGATGAAATTTTGTGGACCGGATCCGGATCCTTTTTATTGGCAATGACATTAGTGGTAGGTGGTGGCGACCATCATCCACTCACTTGATGTCGTGCTGCCTACTTCTTCTTTAGCCTTTATCATTCTTTTTCTTTGCCTGCCCTCCTCTCTTCCTATTTCTCCCATCTTTCCTGTCACTTCTTATTGCTTTTCTTTCCTTTACAGGTGCCTTTACACTGCGTGAAAAGCCAAACGGTTTCCTGTAAGCCAGGAAACCAGTTACATCGCTGGGTGGTAACCATATAACCAAACCATACGTGCTCCCTACGTGTCAACAAGTGGGTTGGTGGATGGTTAGTGCCCCTCCCCGTAAAACAAATAACTCAGTCAAATGGCCATCCCTTACGGGATTATGGCGTCTGGCAATAGACAGATAGATAGATAGACATTAGCGGAAATCTGCTGTCTCTGCGCGCCTTCTAGTTTAATTTTTTAATGTATTCTCATTGCTCTCTCTCTCTCTCTCTCTCTCTCTCTCTCTCTCTCTCTCTCTCTCTCCACCGTGCAAACCTCCCACCATTATCCAAAGTACTGCCGTGTGTGTGTGTGTGTGTGTGTGTGTGTGTGTGTGTGTGTGTGTGTGTGTTCCGCCTCAAGTTCCGGTTCCGTTATTGGCCTGAGGATCTGAACGGAGCGGGATGGCACGTATGGAAATGAACAATAAGGACTGAATGAAACGGAACGATTGGGAATGGAACGGAACGGTACAGGGTGGAACAACGGTACAGGATGGAACACAGTGGTATGGAATGGTACGGAACAGTGTGGGACAGGAGTGAACAGAACGGTATGGAACGGAACGTTATAGGATGGGACTGAGCGGAACAGAACGGAACAAAGCGGTACGGTATTGAATGGAATGGTAGACACGGAACAGTACAGGGTGGAACAGAACGGAACGTCGTGGGGTGGACCAGAACAAAATGGAAAGCTACGAAACAGAACAAAGTGGTATGGTACAGAATGGAACAGACCTGAACTATATGGTACAAATTAATACTGACCCTAAACAGCTCCAAGGCAGATATGAGGCGAAAAAAAGTCAACAAATTAGTAAAATAAATAGAAAATGAAAATAAATAAATAAATAAATAAATAAATAAATAGTATGTGTTTCATTATGCAGTTATGGAAATGTAAAACTGCACTCACGCTAATAGAAAGTCGCAGTGGAGAAAAGTAACTCGAGACAGCGACGATAAAACCCAGTGCATAACTAGTGAATAAAGCCTGTGTGAAGCTGCAGTGATAACAGACATTGCACAGATGCAGTGAAGAAAAGCAATACAATGTGGCAGTGAAAAAAGTTTAAAAAGCCAGTGAAAATTCAGAATAATACCACATACAAGGAAGAGTATAAGGCCACTAAAACCCCGTGTCAAACTGCATCATAGAAAGCCAGTGTATATCACCATGAAGAAAACAACTGCAGGTCACTGTAAAGCCACCCTAAAAAAAAAAGTGTAAAGCCAGCGCATGGAAAGCCAGTGGAAAGCCTCACGAGAAGCCACTTTAAAACCAACTATCGTACCCAAATTTTATTCACGGAAATCAGGAACTGCTTAAACCCCCCAGATCTGGTGACAATGGAACCTTATGCCGATTTTATTTAGCGCGATGGAAGGTTTTTGTTGTACGAGTAAGGGAAGGCTGTCTAACCTCTCCAACTCAAAAACTATGTCCAGAAGTGAATATTATCGTCTGGAAACGGTAATAAAATGGACGTCACCGTAGTTAAGAGGCTAATCCGTTGGTATTAAGTCATGAAATCTGTCTCTTCAGTAAACCGTGAGCCTGCTTTGTGCAAATATGTATTCAATATGGACGGTGGGTGTTAGCGCCGAAGTGGTGACATGTGGAGGTGTAGGAGGACTACTGGGCCTTGGGATAGGTGACTGCCCCCAAGAAATAGGCCCTGAGCCTTTGCCCAGAGTCGGACACGTAAAAAAAAAAAAAAAAAAAAAAAAAAATCCGTAAAGTTACAAGATCGTTTTAATCCTACAGGAGGACATGTGATCAATTAAAAATTTATAAACCGTGCGCTAATGAAAACAGCCATGAATGACTCGTAAAAATTGAAATCAAATCAGCAGTCGTAAATGGAATGCATAACAGAGCTTGATAATGTAAACTGTTACAGCTATTATAATTTATACTGTAATACTGTATGTTTATATTTCCATTACTGTTCTGCTTTCCTCCCCAGTATCATATATATATATATATATATATATATATATATATATATATATATATTAGTAGCCATGGCTCAGTGGGTTAGAGCGCTCCGCTCTGAACGAAGGGTCGAAGGATCGAATCCACCCAAGGGTCATTGGCAGACATTAGGAAGGGCATCCGGTCATAAAATGCTACACGCTCCAAACCAAAGTCCTCTACCCAGGGGCAACGCCTTAGCCCTTATCCAAAAAAGGGGTACCTGGCGTAAAACTCACTATATATATATATATATATATATATATATATATATGTGTGTGTGTGTGTGTGATTTCTTCTGTAACAAATTTCTACCGGTTGCGTCTGAAATGCATCTTACAATTTCTAAATCAACAGCTTAAATAATGTAGGCTAAGTCCATTCTACTGGATTACTGGAATAGGAAACTAGCAACCCAGTGGCAAGCATTCATATTATAATGAGTCTCGTTCCTGCCACGGCGAAGAAGGAGGAAGGATACAGTAACCCAAATTTCCTCTCATCGGATTACAGCACGATAGTTGAACTCTTGCTCTTAAGTTTAATATCTACATCCATTGTGAATGTGGAAAACTGCGGTGAGATGATGATTGTTCTGGCATTTGCAGGTGTTTATATGTAAAATAGGGTCAGGAAAATATTAATATAATCCTAAAGTAGGTTAAATACTCAATGTTAAAAGCCTGACTCCAACAGTGAGCACCAGCCAAACACTTGCAGCAACAACATACTGTACCTCAACAACATGACCATAACAGTTGGTCAGTGCAGAGACCTCACCGAAAAGAACTTCAAAAAAGGGAACTGGTGCAGCTGTGGAGGGTAAACATGTGTTGCGGACGCCGCAAACCACAGTAATGTGACGGAACCGACGGTGAGTTACCAGGTCACCGCCATGCCAGCTGGACCGTGCACAGGTAAACACAACTGAAGAACACGGCGCGGAAGCAAGTACGTCTCTTCAGTGTGTTTTACCCGGATCTTAGAAGTTATGACCTAAAAAACGCACACTGGGAAGCTTATGTTACACTTTAGTTTCTTGCTGAACGTCTTCTCTGCTGATTTGGCTTGCCTGATGGTAGAAATCATTACGCTCCGAGTTTTTTTTTAACTGGTCCTAGCCTGTATTACTTTCCCGCCGTAGGGGTCCCACAGATATACATTCTGAAAGTGCGTTTTCTTGTATATTACACATCATTTATATATATAAATATATGTGTGTATATATATATATATATATATATATATATATATATATATATATATATAATTGGTAACTTAAAAATACCCAGCAAATTATTCATTATATGTCAAAATAAACTATACACAGCCTAATATGCTCCACGAAATTTTGAGAAAGTGGATTTACTGCTTCAAATTACTGTTTTCTAGGTCTTCTGTACACACAGATCATTTACTGACATACGTGCGAACGCCCCAACATGAGAGTCCCAAACAAGTTAATATATTCTGTGCCTAGACAGACGCCCAATCATTTTCGACGTCAACTTCCATTGTCTGGCCTCCCTATAGCTAACATATACAGGGTGGAGTCATGCTACCCATATATCAGCATTCACCGATTTGCATACGTCCCAATAACCTATCACTACAGTCCTTTTACCTAAACTTAGCCTAGATTTTTTTCTTTTTGCAGCTTCTTTCACGCAGTTTAATGACACAGGAAATGGATACTACGGCTCTACATCCTTTTCACAGAATTTCTTCGTGGTTAGCATCATATTCTAGTGTTCATCCCTTACTACAACTAAGCATTCAAGATGGAGAGATGGTAATTTTAGGTCAAGCCGGAGTAAAAAGAGTATAGTAGATTTACGACGAATAACGTAATAGCGACATCATTTCCTGTTATTAAATTGCCAGTGTTAATTCATCGCCACATCGCGGCTGTCGACATAAAACCAACCATTTCTCAAGCATCAACTCTCCAACCTTAGCATCACTATCTTTTTTTCCATACTTCCCGTTTCAATTACGCTCCATTATCACCTGCCTCTCAGGTTCATACAGCCCCTTGAGGCACCATCTTCGTGTACAGGTAAATAAAGGATGAGCCAACTAATGACTTTCCCGCCAATTTCCTGCACATCCCTCTCACGATGAAGTTGCCAAAGCACACTCGATAGCCAAAAATGCGCTCTTTTTGATAATCGCGAGGTTTTTTTTTAACATCATACTCACCACGAATGTTTATTTTTTCCTCTGTCTTTAATCATATCAAGTGTGTGTGTGTTTAAAGTTGAATGAGTGGGCGGTACATGTTAGTAGGAGTGGCAACATGGCGGAGGCGGTGAAGCAGGAGGTAACAGCGTCCAACTTTCTCCTCCTGCCCTTCTAACCTGAAGTGCGGAATGTGGCTGGGACCGCCCTAGCCTACCTCGACGAGTCATCCACGTTACGTCAGGATGTGAGCTTCCTCGACGTGTTTTTATTTTTTATTATTTTTTTTGTGCCTTCTCGTAATTTTTAGTTTTACGCTTGTCACCCTGACGCGCCAGATTTGAATGCCGCTTCACCTCATGTCCGTGACCGATATTGTTACGTACGTTTATGCACGGCCTGGTGTTCGTGTACAGGTTTACTTTCAATCCCTCTATATATTCATGTCTTCCTTTACAATAATGGTAGATAATAAATGCAAAACCATAAGGGTATGTGCCATATTAGGCCGGTCTGATTCGAGTTAACATCTTATTTTTGTTTGATTCGAGTTTACATTTAATTTTTCCTTGTTCCTTCTTCTCTTTCACTTTCATTCCTCTTGGCACATCTCAGTTTTTATGGCGAGGGGCACAGAGGGGAAAAAAAAAAAAAAAAGGAAAGGAAAAAGAAAGGTGTGTGGTGCTGGCGGAAAAACCCGTCCCTGACCGTGGTCAAGGTGAGCAGGGCCGCGTCCACCTGGCGGCCGTGGCGGGAAGTATGCCATAAACATCACCTGACGTCACCAAGTTTCCCCCCACAGGTTGTGTTTAAGAAAGTTTCCTCCCTGTTCTGTTTATATTTTTTAGTTCTCTGTCGTTTATTTATGTATTTATTTATTTATTTACATTCTTTATTTCTCAATTGTTTATTTCATTCATTTATTTATTTATATTCTTTCTCGATCGTTTTATTCTTTTATTAATTTTTCAGTTTTCGTGCATACCAAGTTCGAATATCCGTATAAAACAGAATCTTCCCCTCAGAATGGTTTTGAAGGTATCTGAAAATGGAGACTGCGGTCCTTAGGGTGCAAGTCGGGCCGAAAATGTTCCAAAAACGCGATTCCATTATGTGGATATAGTTTCTTGCATAGGAAACTTTACAAGATTAAATGAAGACAAATAAAGTTTACTGAAATTTGTGTAAAGTATTTTAAGTGGTGTGTGTGTGTGTGTGTGTGTGTGTGTGTGTGTGTGTGTGTGTGTGTGTGTCAGGACAAGGCAGGGAAAGCTTACCCATCAGTTTGACCCATATATGTGACTCCCTACCTCCCTATCTCCCATCCTCCTTCCCGCATTCTCTCCCTCCCTTTCTTCCCTCCAGCTGTCCCTGCTCTCTCTCTCTCTCTCTACCTACCTACCTACCTAGTTCAATCCTTTTCGTCAGAATACCTGTCCTACCTACCTACCTACTTCTTTACCCACATAGGCCTACTTACACCAACTTCCCCTTATCTGCATTATCAACTAACTTACTTACGTAGCTACCAGACTACCGTATCTACCTACCTACCAACACATTCTTCATTCTGCTTACTTACCTGTCTACTAACCTACCTACCATTCCACTTATCTCTACATTCCTATCTACTCCATGCCTACCTACTTACCCACTTCAAGCCTGCCTACCTACCTACTTTTCTACCTGCATACCTTTGTCCCGTCACACCCTCACCTTACCTTAATCTCTCTCTTACCTACTTACCTATTTATCTACCTACGAGTCTGCCTATCTACTTACTAACCTACTTACCTACTTAACTGTTTATATACCTAATCACGTGTCTACCTATCGATGTTTATCTATCTATCCATCTATCTGATTAAATATATACTTATCTACCCAATTACATACCCACTTACCTACCTACCTAACTACAAACCTACATACGTACTTACCTGTTCCCCTGCCTACCTACCTGCTAACCTACCTACCTACAATAAAATTATACACATACACGCACACATAACTACATCTTCAACTATTTTCACCTCTCTCTCTCTCTCTCTCTCTCTCTCTCTCTCTCTCTCTCTCTCTATATATATATATATATATATATATATATATATATATATATATATATCTCTTCCATCTCATTCTTCCTTTCCTTCCCACTTACCTTTCATATGATATTTCCCTCCCTCTCTCTCCCATTCTTTCCTCGCCCCCTCTAACAACCTACCTGCCTTCCCTCCATTCTTCTCTCCCTTCCTCCCTCCCTCCCCCACTCCCCTCCCTCATGTTCCCACGCCTCTTATAGCTTTCTCCTCCCTTCCTCCCTCCCTCCCTCCTCCCTTCTTCCTCCCTCCATCGCTCTTTTATCCTTCCTGCGTCTCCCTCTCTCCCTCCCTCCCTCTCTTCTTGTCTCCATCTTCGTTTTATATTTTTGCACCTTCTCTCTTTCTCTCTCTCTCTCTCTCTCTCTCTCTCCCTCTCTCTCTATCTATCTATCTATCTCTAAATCGCCCTTACACGTTAACCCCTTCACAACAAGGGCGTCTCTTAAGCTAATTATAATCGTCTGGGGCTAGCAGAAACAAATATAATAATCCTAGATGCTGAACTTCAGGGTGTGATGTCGTGTGGTGTGGTGTGGTGTGGGTGTAGTGTGGTGTGGTGTGGTGAGGTGTGGTGTGAGAGAGTTTGTGTGATGTGTGAGGGGGTGGTAGGCTATGGTGTGGTATAGTGTGATGTGAGAGAATTTGTGTGATGTGTGAGGGGGTGGTATGGCATGGTGTGCTGCATAGTATGATGGTGTGTTCGCAAGAGTCGCATAAGTATATGGAAGTGAAAACCCACGTCCGAAAATTGTTAGTAAGGGACAGATGGACAGGGCCGCTACAAGAGATGTTCCCGTATCTAAAATAAATAAATAAATAAATAAATAAAAAGCCACCACACTAAATAAATTCAACAGGAAGTCCATATGCCACTCTTTAGTCTTTAAAATTTGGCGAGACGAAAATGTAGACTATCAGCACTTTTAAAATCGTGTCAAATTATTACCCACACATGTACAGCAAATGCAAAGGACACACCCACACACCCACACCCACACCCACACACACACACACACACACACACACACACACACACACACATGTTTTCACCACGTCATGATACTGAGAGAGAGAGAGAGAGAGAGAGAGAGAGAGAGAGAGAGAGAGAGAGAGAGAGAGAGAGAGGACAGGGTTTAAGGGATCAGTTAAGGTAGGGTGGTGAAGAATGTGGAAAAAAAAGAAAAAAAAAGAGAGATACGAATCACGTAGAAGGGTCGTCACTGAGTAGGGACAATACCGCCTGGAGAACCTTTTGTCCATAGCAGCCCTAATAAGACGCTGCTTCAGGCAATGGACTTCAATATACAGTACTTTAGGCAATTTTGAGTATTTTTTTACCACTGTAGTTTTGTTGTCTCCTTGAAAATTTTTGTATACATGGGAATTATTGTATCTATCTATCTGTCTGTCTATCTATCTATCTATCTATGTCTGTCTGTCTGTCTATCGTCTTTTTGTGTCTTTGTTTATCTATTTATTTATTTGCTTTACTTCTGCATTATAAGCTGGAGGCACTTAGTTGTTTGAGGCAGCGTTTGTGTGTGTGTGTGTGTGTGTGTGTGTGTGTGTGTGTGTGTGTGTGTGTGTGTGTGTGTGTGTGTGTGTGTGTGTAGGCCTATATGGTGCAGGGTGTATGGGCGCCCTAGGTGGGGGCTGTGTTATGTAGGTCACGGTGAAAGTTACACACACACACACACACACACACACACACACACACACACACACGTCTTCCCCTTTCCTCTCTTCCACAGCGATTCTTAAGCCGACCAGCCTCTTGGACAAAATTTGCTTGCCTCTTGTCCCTCTTCACTCTCTCGTTCCTCCTCCTCTTCCTCTTCCTCCTTCTTCTTCCCTCCCTTTACTCTCCATACTTCCCATCATCTAATATTTCGCTCTGCATATACCTCCCTCTTTCCCCTCTTTTCCTTCCCTAAGTTCCCTTGCCATTCTTTATATTCCTCTTTGTATTTCCCCTCATCCCTCCCTCCTCTCCTCCCCCTCCTCTATCCATCCTCACCTCCCCTCCCTACCTGCCCCTATCTTACCTCCTTCTCTCGCCTCTCATCCCTTCATATTCTCCACTCTACTCCTCTCCCCCTCCCCCTTTACCTGTCCACCACCTCCCTCCCTCCCTACCCCTCCCGTCCTCTACCTATATCCCCCCTCTCCATTCCTCCTTTACCTTCTTCTCCCCCCTCCCTCCATTCTCCCCTCCTCCCTTTCATCTCTACACCAGTTACCTCTCCCTCTAAACCTCCCTCTCCCCTCCCTCTCCCTTTCCCTCCAATAGATCCTGCTTTCCTACCACTCTCTCCTTCTCTACCTGTCCCTCCCTTCCTTATCCTTCATCCCAGACTGGCTTATGTTTTTCTCCCGGCTTCCCTCCATTCTACTGTGTGTGTGTGTGTGTGTGTGTGTGTGTGTGTGTGTGTGTGTGTGTGTGTGTGTGTGTGTAAGAAAGATAAAGAGAGAGAGAGAGAGAGAGAATACAGATGGAAAAGAATGCCGTGATTTTACGTTAGTCGACAGGTAGACTAGTGGTAGGAAGAGTGAGAGCAGAGAGAGAAACCAGCCACGAGGAAGTATGTTCGATATTGTACAAGCTGAAGGCAGAAAGTCGCAACAGGGCAGAGAAATGTCACTGTGTGGTACAGAGGAAGCAACAGAATGGACCCAGAAGCAAGAGATAGTGGTGGAAAACTGGAAGGAAGATGTAAAAAAAAAAAATAATTAAAAAAAAAAAAACTACTTTATTAGATTAAGGATGAGTGGAGAAAATGTGGGAAGCATGCAGTACTGTATTCTTTTCTACACTAACTTGGTCTAAAACTGCCACCTCCCCATCTTGAATGCTGTGTTGTAGCAAGAGTTTAACACCTGAATATGATGCTAGTCAAAATGAAGTGCTACGGAAAGGTATGTCGAGCGGAGGCATTGTCTTTTTCCGCCACTGAGCTACGCAAAATAAGCAGCAAAAGGACGAAAATCTGGGCCAAGGTGTAAATAGACGCAGCTGCTTCTCTAGTGTAAAAGGAAAAGTATTTGTCTGAGTATACTGGCTATGGTGAAAGCAGTAATGGAAATATTTCTTTATAGATAGTGATATTGAGTTCAGTTCCTCCTCGTTTCTTTTCACCCAGCAGCACAATTGAGGACCTGGCTGTAACATCAACACCGTGAGCAGGAAGGGGGGTGAAAGTCACAAAACCTCCCTTCCTCATATTTTAAACTCATAGTGGTTGTCTGCCGTACTAAACCTTCAATCAACAGGCATGGCTGTTTAACTAACTAATTCACTTCATAAACCCCAGTATCACAACACAGAAAATCCCTCAACAAAAACTCATCAAAAGATATCTTGGAGCGCACAGTTGAAGTGACCTGTTTCCTGAAGTCCATTAGCTTCGCAAACAGATGAGCCTTGGGTACCAGCGACAACTAAATTAATAAACTGTCGTGAGTCGTGGTCCAGAAGATAGGACTTGGAAAAAACTAATCACCTGCTTGAATGACCTTCGTGTAATCAGTAAGTATAAGTCTAATCCTTCTTGCTTCTCCAGGCGTTGCTGTGTGTGGTGGTGGTGTTAGGCGTTTTGTGCAATCTAGTGCCGGGAGCCTCAGCCGACTACCCCGCCCCCTCCTACCCTCCTCCCGCCACCAAGGCATACAAACCCGCCGTGGAGTATGCCGGGCCCATAGTGTATTCAGACGAGAAGCCGCCCATCATACACTTCCCAAGGCCACCACTGCCCAAGGTATGCCACTGGTCAACACACCCTCACGACGGTTGCATTTTGTCCGCTTATCGTATGTGTTTATTTGTTGTCTGAGGATTAGAGTGACAGCGATAAATTATGTGCATTAAGGCCACACTACTTTTAATTGTATGTTTTAACCACACTTTGAACGTCCAGGTGAGCATGGGACAACAAGAACAAGAACCACATTATCTTTACTGACATGTTTCGTTCCCGTGCAGGCTGGCGGGTATGGTAGCAAAGGCAGCGTGAAGTCCCAGCCGGTGAAGTACGTGCCCCTGCCCCACCACGAATTGCCTGTACTTATCTACCAGTCGGACAGCTCCCCGCCCGTCCATGTGGTCCACACACCTGCACCCGCCATCAAGGCCCCCATCAAGGCACCTCCAAAGCCGTCCTATGGCCCTCCACCAAAGCCGTCCTATGGCCCTCCACCAAAGCCGTCTTATGGACCGCCCCCCAAGCCAAAGCCAACCTATGGGCCTCCTCCACGCCCCAGTTACAGGCCCCCTCCCAAGGCGCCCAAAGGCGGGTATGGACCACCACCTAAGGCTCCCAAGGCACCCACTATAAGCTATGGCCCGCCACCTAAGGCTCCAGCTCCCTCATATGGTCCACCTCCCAAGGCCCCAGCTCCCTCATATGGTCCTCGTCCAAAGGCTCCTTCCCCATCCTATGGCCCACCAAAGGCTTCCTCCATCGCCAAAGCCCCCCCAAAGGCCCCAGCTCCTACGTACGGCGCCCCTAAGGCTCCCCTCCCTACCTATGGACCTCCAAAACCTGCCCCACCCAAGGCCCCATCACCCCAATATGGGGCCCCGGCCAACACAGGACCAATTTATATCAACGCTCCACCCCCACCTGGCCCCGTGCTGGTGGCGGCCCCGCAGCCCCAGTATGCTGCCCCGGCCGCCCCCAAGCCTTCATATGGGCCCCCACCTAAGGCACCAGCACCCTCATATGGACCCCCACCCAAGGCTCCTAAACCCAGCTATGGTCCACCTCCGAAGGCACCTAAACCCACCTATGGCCCTCCTAAGGCTCCCCCACCCCGCCCCAAGGCCCCTAAGCCCTCATATGGCCCACCACCCAAGGCTCCACCTCCCACCTATGGCCCCCCACCTAAGGCCCCACCTCCAACATACGGCCCCCCACCAAAAGCACCCCCACCTCCCCCACCCAAAGCCCCAAAACCCAGCTATGGCCTCCCTCCCAAGGCTCCCTCCAAGGCCCCCTCATATGCTCCCCCACCTCCAACCTATGGTCCCCCTAAGGCAGCTCCTCCCAAGGCCACCTCTGCGCCTCACATCATCTACGCCGGTCATCCCCCCATCCACGTGTACCAGCAGCCACCAGTGTACCAGGTCACCAAGGCCCCCAAGGCTCAGTACGCCGCCCCCGCTGCACCCAAGCCATCGTATGGACCCCCTCCTAAGGCCCCACCCAAGGCACCCATCAAGGCACCCAGACCCAGCTATGGTCCACCCCCTAAGGCTCCAGCACCCAGTTATGGTCCACCCCCAAAGGCACCTCCACCTACCTATGGACCCCCACCTAAGGCTCCAGCACCAAGCTATGGCCCACCACCAAAGGCTCCTGTCCCCACCTATGGTCCTCCCAAGGCTAAAGCTCCCAGACCAAGCTATGGTCCACCTCCAAAGGCACCTGCTCCCTCCTATGGTCCACCTCCTAAGGCCCCAAGACCTAGTTATGGACCTCCACCTAAGGCCCCAAGACCTAGTTATGGACCTCCACCTAAGGCCCCTGCCCCAAGTTACGGCCCTCCACCCAAGGCCCCAACACCAACCTATGGACCTCCTAAGGCTCCACCCAAAGCCCCCAGACCAAGTTATGGTCCACCACCTAAAGCCCCAAGACCTAGCTATGGTCCCCCAAAAGCTCCTACACCCACATACGGTCCTCCTAAGCCTCCCAAACCAAGCTATGGACCACCACCTAAGGCTCCCTCAATCTCATATGGCCCACCAATCAAAGCTCCTAAGCCACCCCGGCCAAGCTATGGACCTCCCAAGGCTGCAGCAAAGCCAGAGCCCACATACTTGCCAGCACCGAAGGCATTCCACAAGCCCCCCATCATCATCTATCAAGGTGTGCGGCCACCTGTGCACGTGTACCAGCAGCCCAGCACACACAACGTCCCAAAGGCACCAAGCTCGGGATATGGCGCCCCTCCACCACCTAAGTCTGCTTACGGTGCTCCCAAGGGTGAGGACATCATCAAGGGTGGTGGTGGGTCGGGTGACTCCTATTCTGCTGGTAGTGTAGCTGCCCCTACTATAGTGGCCGCTCCCAAGGCCCCTAAGGCTTCTGCTCCTAAGGCTGTCGCCCCCCAGGAGACATCATCGTATGCGGCAAAGAAGGTGGACAGTGTCAGCGACTGGGCACCGGCTCTAGGGTATGCAGCCTACAGTGACGCCTCACTCAGTGTCGACCCACGCAACCCAGTTACCAGCACAAATTCCGCCACCAAGACCACCAACAAGGCCTCCGTTGCAACCCCCACCAGCACTGCCCTAACCCAAGACCGTAAACAGACTGACACCAAAGTTGACGTCAGTGAGGCCAAGGTTTCTGCGTCGGTATCCGTCAGCTCCTCTTCGTAGCTCACCCGCCCCGCCCCCATGGTGGGGTAGTGGCCAGTACTGTGTGCTCACCAAGGGCATCCATCACCACATTTCCCTCTCAAGTTCCCCTTCATTTTCCCAAACCACTCAACCAGACCAACATATTACTGTAAAACGCCACAAGAAAGCTCAAGCCCCCTCAACTCCATCCCTCAACATTTCCCAGGCCCACAAAGACTACAAATCAACAAACTACCATTAAAATCCACCAGAGGGCCAATTGCATTTAACCCCATCCTCTCTCCCTACACTTCCCCTTAATATTTCCCAAACCGCTAAACCCCAAAAGACCCCAAACCAAGAAATACAAGTTCAATTGCATTTAACCCTTCAACCTCAAAGGTCCTCCCATGCTCATCAACCCTCCCATAACATTTCCCAAGAGTATTCAACCCCACATGACTCCTAGCCAGCAAATATTAGTTCGATTGCATTTAAATCCTCAATTCCCCACACCAGTTAATCCCACACCTTGTTATTTATTGGCGCTAAGGTGCCTTGTGTGCATGTAAATGCGTGTGTATTTGTGTGTGTATGTGTGTATGCCTCAGCCGGGAGCCCATCTCTCATACACTCAGTATTTATTGTTATCCCCACCCCACCCGACAAACATCACCCCCTCCTTCCACCACAACTACAACCACCGCTGCAACCCACCGACATAACGACCACAACCACTGCCACCCCAGTTACCACAACCATCACCACCACAGTAACCCACCAATACCATAGCAACCCAAAGCAGTAACCATAGCAACGAAAACAGTACCATAACACAGGACAGCTGTAACCATAGCAACGACCCTAGCACCATGACAACAACGGTAACCATAGCAACGACCCCGGCACCATGACAAAAGCGGTAACCATGACAACAACCACAGTACCATGACGACGGAAAGTGGTAACAATAGCAACAACCAGAACTGCTACCATGACAACGAAGTACAATTACGATAACAACTACCATGACGAGAACAATGACCACAACTGAAAACAATAGTGTATACTAATTCTTCAAGTACCATGACAAGATGATAGAAGGACTAACACTGAAACTACCATAAAAAGATGATGTACGCATTATATAACATTAAAAGGATAACTACCATTAACACTGTCCACAACTACCACCATAGTTAGCATCTTCATTAACAACCATCACTAAGTACTGTCACAACTAGCATCACTAACCACAACTACCACCATCGTTATAACACCCACCACAACCACAATTAACCTTTTCACTACCAGGATGGCTTGTATATTTTTGCTATCTCCAATTTATTCACCTTTAGACCGATATTTCCAACATGAGTCAGATAACTTTCATTAACCCCTTCACTACGAGAGGCTCTGAAGCTGAATAAAATAGTCTACCGTTAGTTAAAAGAAAATGAAGAAGTCCTCGGTCTGAATGGATCAACAAGAACAAAAACATATGCTCATCAAATGGCATTATTCTCCACACCTGAACTGGCTACAGGTGTGTCTGGCAGATGGGGTGAATTTGGAGGCAATAATGTAGTGCAAATTATAGAGCACGTCCCCTAGTTTAATAATAATAATAATAATAATAATAATAATAATAATAATAATAATAATAATAAATCTACCTTATCTGGACCACCTGTAATGCAACAGACAAATTGGTTTCTAATTTGGTGTAGGCTGGTCTGACGAGGCTTATGCAGTAAAGTGTAGTGCTTAGGTAACATGATTTTGTTACGGTAGGCTATGTTTGTTATCCTGTTTAAATTATACGTCATATATACGTAGTTCCTTGACACCATTAGTTTATGTACGCAAATCCAAAATGGCAGACATGGCCAACGTCGTGTCTATAAGATTGCAGTGAGAGGCTAGCATGGATCTGAAGTTCTTAGCCAGGTCTAGCTCGCACTTGTTCAGTTGTAGTTTTTTTTCTTTTCTTTTTTTTTAAGTCTTCGGTTTGCCCGACCCCCAGAATGGCAAATTTTGCTTATTTTTCAGACTATGAGGTATTATATTTGGTGGAGGGAGGTGCTAAGGTAATGTTACCATAGATTTCACCACCACATTCTCTACGGCTGAGGTTCCAACAGTGCATTTCTTTACCCACAGTTCTCCTCATGTGACAATACTCCCGTGTGTGTGTGTTTGTCTAAGTATATGTGTGAAGTGAATAGTTTATTGTCAGTTTGTCTCAATTTCCCTTTGGGTATTCGTTGTTTTATTTAAATATCACTGTGCAAGGAAAATATTTAATAAAATTTTACTTGTACGCAATCTTTCATTGTTCTTTTGCTTTAGGAAAAATGGGATGAAGTACGCCACACGTGGGGCAAAGCGCATCCATAGGAAGGGGGGAGGGGCGAGCCCCCCAGTCAGATCCCTTCCCATTTGAAATTTCATGTCATTTAATGTGTGCCCACTGTGCAGCATCTTGTCTTTAAAGGATGGAAATGGATAAGACAGTGTAATATCTTTCCATGTCTCTAGTTGTTCCTGCAAACCAAAATAAGTGAGGCAAACCTGGTATAGCAACAAAACAGACTATATAATCTATAATACAAGAGGTCCGTGCTGAGGGTTGAGTGGGTTGGCTCATTATGGACTGACACGATCAGGATTAACCCTTTTAACACCATGAAGCCGCTTTTATTTCGTTCTTGTTACACCAAACAATTTTATTTAACTTAACAGAGAGCCCTACAAGTAAAAGGATTAATGAAGCGTATTTTTAACCCATTTTAATGAAAGCAATCTCACTCAAAGGGGTCCTAAACTTTTTCCTGTTACCCACTGACTCGTATTCTCGGCGGTTAAGGAAGCTCCCTAACACATCTTGCTTACCGATTTATCTTGGATATGGCTGGCTAACACTATTTTGTAAGTCATCTTTTGTATGCCATCCATTTGTACGTTATTTATACAGGGTGTGGCGATATTAGATGAATTTACGTAACGGTGGAGGACAGTAGGCGTAGTGAGCAAAATAAATCGCCTATGAAACGGTGTTAGAGAGATTCCTTACACGACAGGAAAGCAGACCATTGACTGCCATCATGCATCATAATACACAATTATATTACTACATCCTTTCTACTCTAAGTCGGCCCAAAACTGCCATCTCTCCATCTTCAATGCAGACTTGTAAAAATATATTAGCACTAGAAAATATTAGTCGTGAAGAAGTGCTATGAAAAGAATGAAGGGCTGCAGCATCGTCCTATTTTGCCACTAAGCTACATGAAATATGCAGCAGAAGAACACAAACCTGGGTCACGTTGAGGTACAGGTACTTGCTTGCTGACTTTGATTTCCGGTGCATGAACCCCTGGTATTATTGTGGCGTTGCTGAATTCGGCCTTCGAGTCATCACATTTGATTTCCAGATTTTCTCAGTATTTATCCAATTTATTTTTGAAAATATTTAAAATTTCACCTGTTACGACTTCTTCCGGTAGACTATTCCAAATTTTTACCACCTTGTACTCCTTGCAGTACAGTCTGGTTTCAAGTAGTTTCAGATTATGACCCAAAGTTCCAATATGTTGTGTAGTGCCTTTCCTCAGGGGTATGATGTCATAGGCATCGATCGTAATAGCCATGCAGCATTTTGTATATTTCTACTACATCTGCCCTGATCATCCAATATGTATATCTGAGCAAGTAAACCCACTTTTCTTAATCTTTCACGGTAAGAATGCTCTTTCATGCCAGGTAGGCTACTGTAGTTCTTTTGTGGCACTTCGTTGAACCGTTTCCATTTCCTCTGCAAGACTCATATTGTGACAGCAAAACCAAAACATATTCAGACCACTGACTTGCAAAGTGGAAGAGAAGTACTGGTATCTAAAAGCTGAAAACTTCAACTCACTCCCATGACAGCATTAGCTTCCCACACCTTTTCCAGTACATGTTCTACAAATTTTAGGTCACTGTCTATTTGAACCTCAATATCCTTTTCAGACGTACGCTGCACTTCGACATCCTGCATTTCATACCTCCATTTAATTTGCTTTCTCTCCTATGTCCCCATGTGCATGTGCTAACATTTTTTCTGAGTGAATCTTCAACAGTCGTCTCTTAACGTTACTCTTCCTCTAATGTCTTCAAATCTTCCTGTAACCAATGACAGTCTTCTTGAGAACTGATTACTGTACATTGATTATTTTCGTGTCGTCAGCAAACATAAAAATAAACTACAGCTATTATTTGTTAAGGGGGCGTGTGGCTACATCCACGAATTTATAACCAGTGACAGTAGAAGTATTTGCTGAAGGTGTACTCTACATGCCTTCAAAACAATAAATATTCAATCATCAACCCATCTCCACCCACGAATTTATAACCTATATAACTATTTGCTGGTGTGCGGCAAGACCCACCACTTTTTTTTATAAGTACTGTGTATACCTTTATAACAATGGTCCGGGATATCAGTAACATGAGACAGAAACAATAACAAGAAAGTGGGCACTCACCGTTTTTCGCACTTCTGAAGGATTTGAAGATGCAAACTGCAACTCAATAAACTCCTTGTCTGATCTGCTGTTACATGGAACAGTGTTAAATCTGGGAGATTTCCTTCTTGAAAGAATCTAGTCATCGTCGGTTCATCGAGGTGTTTCATTTGAATCAGCACTGTTGGCTGCCGAGACCAGGGTTGCCAACCCACATTTTCAATAGTCGCTATGCCCATGCCTAGAAGTCGCTAAAATGTAGCTCATCATTCCATCAAAAGTCGTCAATATTACTCTTCCCCTCCCACAAAAGTAATGAAGTTATAGCAGCGTTTTCTACACAATGTTGAGCAAATAGGAGAAAACCTGTGAATGAAATGGATTATCTTAGAACCTTAAAAAGATGTTCAGATTATTATGCGGGTACTTACCAATTATTCAATGTAAATTTCATCCCAGTCCTCCTCACGGGAGTCACTTGTGTGAGCAGGTGTGCAGCAGGAAGCTTGAGAACTGTTTGCTTCAGTTGCTTGTGCAGGCGTCTTGTAGCTGTAGGTATCCAGAGTGCCAATCTTTCGTAAAGCATTATATAGGCAGCTCATAATTTGCACAACGGGTAATATGTCTTTTCAGACCATATTTGATTGTAAGAATGGCCTATAATATAGATAGCTTCATTTTGTTGTGCAATTTTGATTTCACTAAGTTCATACTACTACTGTAGATGTACAGTACGCTCTACATCTGCATTAGAATGCGGCAGGGATAAAGCATAGAGTGCCATATCAGCTAGATTCAAGTAAGGATTTCACCTGCCGCATCTCTGTAGTTCGCCACTTCTGAGTGCCAAAAGTTGTAGAAATGAGCTATTTGAGAGGAGCCTGTAGAGTCACATGGAGAGACAGATTGACTAATGAGGATGTGAAGGAGCGTTGTGGAATGGATGTGGATGTGATAGGAAGCGTTAGGAGGAATACACTGAGGTGGTTTGGCCATGTGGAGAGGATGGAGAGTGAGAGACTGACGAGGAGAGTGTATGAGTGAGGTGGAGGGGGAGAAGGGGCCAAGGATGAGATGGAGGGATGGAGTGGAAAGGTATATGAGAGAGAGGGGTGTGCACTGGGAGAAGGGCAGTGATATGGCGGGGGACAGGGTGACGTGGAGGCGATCTGTTTGTGGCCACCCCGTATGGGATTAAGGAGACTGGTAATAGATAGATAGATAGATATTCCCGTCCAGACTGTGTGTTGTAGTTTCCTCCAATGGAAATCAAGCTGAGTAAAGGAGCTTGTAGCTCATACATGTATTTTAGTACCTAGAAATATCAGCATAACCTGTGGCTTGGTCTGGGTAAACCGCTAAGAGGGAGAGAGGATCAGGGGACGGGCACCAAACGAACATGTCCAAGCAGTCTGTACCGCGGGCTGATGTCGCGTCAGATCTATTTCCCCGTTATTTTGAATTCCTTTGTCATCAGATAAATATACATATATATAATTATAGTTCGATGTACTATGAACAATGAATTTAAAGAATAGCTCAAAGATCTCTAGAGAAGTCGCTAGATGTCCGTGCAAATCTCTAGATTTGCGACATGTCCAGCTCTCCCAAATGAAAACAAATTAGATCTAGCGACAATAAAGTCGCTAAGTTGGAAACCCTGGCCTAGACCTTCCAAATTTGAGATATAAGAAAAGTACCCTGTCATCTATAATTTACTATAATTGTCTATTTATTATGCAGCAACTAAGCATTCAATTTGATATATCAAATTTGAATACAGTAAACTCCACTACTTTAGCTTTGAGGATATGCATCCTCGACCTAAAATTAAGTGAAGATTGTCCCTTAGGGTTCCTTCATAACAACAACAATGGCCGGCTGACATTTTGGTGCTCGCACTACTAACACTCCCTCACAGCCTTTAATGTCTCACCACCTATCTGTCTCACCACTTATATGTCTGTCACCTCCCCTGCCGGTCAGTCTTGATGATAATAAAGCACCTGCATGCCCTTTGATATGAAACAGCTAACACACAACTTCCTCCATGACAGGATGTGAATAATTTGCGAGTTTCCTACTTCTATTTTATGGTCGGGCAACTTATGAAATACTTTACAGCAGTTAATTTCTATCCGTTCTTCAAAATGCACCAGGAATAGTAAAACAAGGGTAACTGGAAATTCATGTGAAGTGGGGATAGGCTTAGATGTTCGTGTAGTTAAGATTAAGGTTATTTTGGCATTGAACATAAGGTGGTCGTAACATGAAGGGAGTCCTGGTGATGGGGAGTGATCAAGGCACTCTGCCTAGAACAGCATTACTGTCAGGACATCAGGTGACCAGGGTAGCAATCCAAAGGTCCTTCTACTTAAAGACACTATCTGTCTTGGGGAGGGGGGGCAACTTTAAAGTTTGGTGATACCAAGTAGTTATTATTTGGCAGTACACATCCCAAGCTTATTAGACATTTTCAGGCATTTTGACATGTAGCATAAGATCTTCATGATGCATTAAAGGTAAGGTTTGCAGTGTGATATATTGTGATTATGAGCTAGCCAACATGAAGCTCAGTTTATTTGTGAAAGCACGGATGTTTCTTCATCCTGGTCTGTCTGAATAAGCAGACCTGTCAACCACAGATAAGCATCTGCTTTTATGGGAGTGTCATACAAGGTGGGGAGGTGGTGGCTCAATCGGTAGAGAGGTGGCCTGCAGTCCTAACGGAGCCAGGTTCAAATCCCGGCTGGGGCAGGGAACAGTTTAAGGATTTGAATTTCTTAAAATCAGACTTTACTGATCTACCAGAAGACCTGCCGACGTCGTAAAAATACCCCTGCCAATACCAATACACCAGTCCTGTATGAGACAGTCCTAGCATGTATTCAATATGGACGGTGGGTGTTAATGCTGAAGTGGTGACATGTAGAGGTGTATGATATGTAGAAGGACTACTGGGCCTTGAGAGCAGGCTATGAAGCCTTTGCCCAGAGTCGGACACATTAAAAAAAAAAAAAAAAAGTACAGGATAGTACACACACCATGTAAGGAACCAAGTCCCCCTTGTGGTAGATGGTACCTCACCATGGTCCTTCCCATAGTGAGGTACAGGAAAATGTGAGGAGGTTTGGCACCAGGGTAGATCCCCTGCCTGCTCCACCCAGGGTGCACAAGACCACCATGTATAGGTTTCTGATCTGTACATGTGAAAGTACCGGTACAGTATATTTACCAAGTTCAAAACCTGAATTTTGTCCTTTGTATTTAAGTTGACGTTAAAATCCTTCTTCTTTCTGATGTAGTCTGTCTTGAAATTTTGTATGGTACTTATAAAATCCAGTGATAGCTGTTTTGATTATGATATTGTAGTTTTATTTTATCAGCTTGAGATTAGTGGAGTTAATATGTTAATTTGATGTCTCCACAGCTACACCATCATGTTATTTTCTCTTCCAGTACAGTACTATGCACCTTCCACTTATCAAGCATAGTCAAGGCTGTGAACTCTCCCTTCATCACCGGACACGCAACACCAGGATACGCTGAGGCAGGCAGACCCCATGCCAGCCCAGAATCCATCACTGCACCCGATCCTTTTACGGTCCACTTTGCCTTACCTTTCCTCCCTACCAACTCTGGATTCTCACTCTGTCAAGCTGAAATTGTGCCTACAGATCACAGTAACCCAGTGCCCTCATACTCGTCGATGTAAATAATCTGTGGTTTATTGTAGGGACCCAGTTGCTCTCAGAAGTGTTTATAACCAAGATTTCAGGGAGTGCAGTTGTCATCTCTTAATGCTGTATAGAAGCTGTGTGGAATTGTACCTACAGTATCATCTCCATCTGTCTCTGTTCACATCAATACCAAGGAATCTCACTATTGCTTGTCAGAGCTCTAGTCAGTCTCTCAGAAGCTTGAAACATTTGTCTTTTATCCGGTTACTCTCAGAGAAGCTCTAAATATTTGTCTTGTATCTGTAATCTCAAAAAAACTCAGAATATTTGTACTGTGTGTGATCAGTCTCAAGTGAGCTCCTAGTTTTTATGTTATCTGTACCTAATACTAAAAAAAGAATTTGTGAATTTTGTCTGTTGAAGCAGTCTTAAGGAATCTCATAATATTGTTTTCAGCTTAGGTCAGTCAAAAATCTGATCTGCTGCCAACTTTGATCAAATGACTTATCTTCCTAAGACCTGGTAATACTCAGACTGTGTATGACTATTTGTAAATTCAGTGATAAATGTTGGATAGGTTTGATGTAACACTATCCATTATTGTGAATATATTGTATATATAGAGTCATGTTGATATATTCTTAATGTTGAAGAAATATAGCGAAACTGAATAAGTTTTTGATACTACAATAATTGTTCAGGTTAGGGAACCATTTCAGAATTTTGAGTTTGACTTCCTGATAAAGGGTTTGTTTGGAGAAGTTATGGGTGCCATTCTTTGTCCAGGAGTTTAGATGTATTAGATGCCTGCTTTGTCAGTTACAATGGGTCTGGTTGTAATGAGCCAGTTATAATTGGTATTGTGTTCATGTTTCAAGTTCAAGTTGTTGATAAAGGCTGCTCTGCAGAGTTGTCAGAATTTAAGATACAGTGTTGTGTGTCATGTGTTTCTTTCCTTGGAGTTTTTGTCTGTAAAGAGGTACACTTAATGGGGCTGGTTGTATCGAGCCAGTTATAATTGGTACTGTGTTCATGTTTCAAGTTCAAGTTGTTGATAAAGTCTGCTTTGCAGAGTTGTCAGAATTTTGAGGTAGCTACAGTGTTGTGTACTTGTGTTTCTTTCCTTGGAGTTTTTGTCTGTAAAGAGGTATACTTACTGCCTCTCATTGATAATGATTGCTCAAGCTATGTCCTGCTTGTGTGCATTCCCCTTGGTGCTCATCTTATCTGCAGTCATCACCCTTGTGGTTCTGTACATGAGGAAAGTGTACAGCTACTGGGAGTCTAGAGGTGTGAATGGGCCCAAGCCAGTATGGTTCATCGGCAACATGTATGCCAGAATCCGGCCCACTCATTCCATGGCAGAATATGACCAGATGCTGTACAAATCCTACGGTGGAAAAAACTACTGCGGGTACTATGAGTTTACGAAACCCTGCCTCATGGTTGGACACCCAGACCTGCTGAAGCACGTCATGGTCAAGGACTTTGATCACTTCACAGACAGGAGGTAAGTGACTCAGATGGTGAAGATTGAACATGAGTTCTACATGTATGTTAGATTCAGTTGAAAAAGGATGAGTGAGCTTGAGGAAAGGAGAAGGCATGTAAGGCCAAGAATATGACATGATTTGGTACCGGTAAGTGAATGTGTGAGACGGTGAGGTAAGGAAGTTAAGGAATCTAAAGAACTGATGAATTACTAAAATGAATGAATGTGGGATCTCTTAATATGGACAGTATAATCAGCTGAGGGTGACAAAGTTAAAATAAATGAAACATTAACATACCGAAAGAATTGAGTCTAGCATGTTATCTTCATTTAATACAGGTGAGTATTCTTGGGAAGAGGAGAGCAAGTACTCTTCTTGCATTCCCTACAGATCATAACAGACATCTAAAAGCAGCTGATATTCCCTCCTCCTTTTAAGAGTTGTAGGTCCATAAAAAGGTTTGACAACCCCACAATGCAGTACCTTTGTTTTAAGCAACTTTATACCTCTTGTAATACAGAAGAATGAGGAGATTGTGTCTTAGGCTTCCTTTCTTCTCAAACTCATTTCCCCAGTAAGATAAGATACTATGTGCAGAATACTCTTATCCTTTGTTAATGTTGGAAATAGCATTAGGATGAAGATGAGTTTATGGTACTCTCTGTTAATAGGATGTGTTTTATTGCTTTGCTTTTGTTTTCTTATTTATAGATCCTTTCCACACACACACCCTGCTACACTCACTCACAACCTTTGTGATATGAAGCAGGATGAGGATGATCTTTGTTTCATATTTTAGCCCTCCCCCATTTTCCCTCCTTCCCTCTGCAGCATTGTAACCTTCAATGAGCCTGTGATGGACCACATGCTACTGGGATTGAAGGGTGGTGTATGGAAAGCAGTACGATCCGTCATGACACCAACCTTCAGCTCTGGCAAGATTAAACAGACCCTCCAGTTGGTCAAGGACTGTGCCAGCAATCTCGTCAAATACTTCAACCAGGAACTGGAGAAAAGGTGGGTCATGGTCTAACTGACAGTCATTACAGTTCCAACATTACCACATCATGAGGTCCTTAGCAGAGATCTTTATTTGCTGAATAGCTCTACTTCACAGTTGTCATGAACATGGCACAGTGATATTACATGTGAATAGTATTATCCATGGGGTGAAACTTAGTTTCACAGGGTAAAATGATGCATGAATGGAAGTATGGCCCATTTTATTTAACAATGTATTTAGTGACAAGAAAAAGGACTTGTACGCTGGAGTAAAGGAAACTTTGCATGTCATTGTAATTGTTTCAACACTAGTGTATTAAACTGAGTTAAAGCCAACCCTCACCTTGTCTTGTTACTTCTTAGAAGACATGGGAATTTTTTTACTTATATTTATGGAGGAAATGTGCATTTTACACAGAGAAAAATGTGGAGTAGTGCTGGTATCTGCCTCCCTTTCTAGGTTTTATTGTCAGAATGTAAGAATTTCTTTATTAATTACCTGTCAGATCATCTTTACTACATGAAATTTGCCATAGTTAGCCTTTAGTAACTGTAAAGTGGAAGTGGACTGGATTTATGGAAAATATGCAACCTTTCTGGAACCAGATCCATGCTGTAGTTAGTTATATGCCAGTTACTTAACACAGTACATGGTTTTTGTGGGTTATATATTGTCCATCTATCTATCTGTTGCCAAACACCTCAGTCCCATAAGGGGTGGCCACAAACAAATTGACTCCATGTTGCACTGTCCAACACCATTTTACTGCCCTGCTCCCAGCTCACACCACCCTCTTTCATATACCTCTCCACTCCATCCCTCCATCTCATCCTCGGCCTCCTCCTCCCTCTCCCCCTCTCCAGCTCACTCGAATACACTCCTCATTAGTCTCTCGCTCTCCATCCTTCCCATATGGCCAAACCACCTCAATGTATTTCTCCTAACGCTGTCTATCACATCCGCATCCACACCTCAACGCTTCTTCACTTCCTTATTTGTCAGTCTGTCTCTCCATGTAACTCAACATGCTCCTCTTAAATAGCTCATTTCCACTGCTGTCACTCTCGACTTGTGTCCTTCCAACAACGTCCAAGATTCACATCCAGACATTTTGTATCGCAATAGTCATGCAGCAACTTTTTAATTTCCGTGCTTACTTCCCTGTTCCTTATCACTGCTTTCAAAGAACCAGCAATTTTTCTTCCCTGTTGTACCCTTTCAAGCACTTCACCCTCTAAACTTCCATCACTCATCACCCAGGCACTGAAACACTCACATTTTCTAGTTCCTCCTCATCCAGCCTCACTGTACAATCGGTGGCATCATTTCTCTGAAAGACCATAACTTTACACTTCCCTACAATCACCTTTAGATTCTGTTTCTTACACACTTTCCCAGACTCATTCACCAAGCCTTGCAGTTTCCCTTCATTGTCACATAACAACACAGTATCATCTGCAAAGAACAATACAGGGAGTTTCCAAATACTGCCCTCTCTCTTTAGGGTCACTCCAGCATCCACTGCCCTTCCTTGTACCTCTTTCATTACCCCATCCGTATACCAACTGAACAACCATGGAGACATGACACATCCCTGTTTCAATCCAACATTCAAATAGAAAAATTCACTCATTTCACTATCCACATGCACTGCAGCTTTAGCCGCCTCATACATACTCTTCACAGCATTCAACAAATTCCCATTTACTCCATAATTTATTTTTAATACATTCCACATTTCTTGTCTGTCTACCCTGTCATATGCTTTCTCCAGTTCCATGAAGGCAGCATACAATTTCTTTCCCTTCTCTAGAAACTTTTCCACTAAAGACCTAAGAATGAATATCTGATCTACACAGCCTTTTCCCTTCCTAAATACTCCCTGTACTTCTCCAACTAATTCCTCTGTTATTTCCCTAACTCTGTCAGTAAGTATCCTATCATATACTTTTCCTGTTACACTAAGAAGACAAATGCCCCTAATGACTTAAGCAACGTTGGGTCTGGTTAGTACTTGGATGGGTGACCGCCTGGGAACACCAGATGCTGTTGGCATCCCTACGTGTCAAGTGGGAACGTTGGGTCTGGTTAGTACTTGGATGGGTGACCGCCTGGGAACACCAGATGCTGTTGGCATCCCTACGTGTCAAGTGGGGTTGGTGGAGGATTAGTGCCCCTCCCTGTAAAAACAATTAACTCTAAGCCATTGGCCACCCTGTCTGGGATACATGGCGTCTGGCAATGATGATGATGATGATGATGATTACCACTTACTTCCTTTTCCTCTTTTCCATTTTACATCAACATCATCATCATCATCCAATCCCACATTGCCCCACGAGGAGCGTAGGAACCCGGGGCTAGGCAAGATGGTCCTGACATTTAAGGTGAGAGTGACCAGCCTCACTCATCCCTGAGTGCCAGTACGTGAGCAATAAACCCCAACCACTCCTTGGATATAAACCTTCACCAGCTCAATCCGATTGGAATGCAATAATTACCCACTCTCGTAAACCACCAGGTGCCAAAATTTGGTTATATGGTTACCACCCAGCATAGTAAATGGTTTTCTGGTGTACAGGAAACCATTTGGCATGTCACTCAGTGTAGAGTCACCCACAGGCAGAAGAAAGAGGAAAGAATGAAGGAAAGAAAGACAGAAGGGGGAGTGTAGTCATCCGTAGGCAGAAGGACGAGGAAAGAATGAAGGAAAGAAAGACAGAAGAGGATGGAAGAAAAGAAGGATGGAGGAGAGGGAAGGACAAACACCCGAGAACAGCACTACGTCAAGTGAGTGGATGGTGAGTGCCAAGGGAATAATAATGCCTGACTTCCAATCCTCCGGGACTCTACCTTCCTCCCAGGCCAGTCTGCACATATTATATATTGTAAACTCATATATATTAGCTAGTACATAAAGTAGAGGGCAGCGTAAAGGTCTAGTGAGGTATAGTGTTTCATCACAATTAATTCTTTGATTTTCTGTCACCTCACTCAGGTCAACATTTGAGATGAAGGAAGTGTATGGGAAGTTTACCATGGATGCCATTGCCAGCATTGCTTTTGGCGTCAGCAGTGACTCCCTCAATAACACTCAGGTACCAATTAATATGATACATGGAGATTAGGGGGGAGGGAGAAGTCCTCAGGCTGAAGGGGTGAAGTGGGCTAAGAGGAAAAGAATGTCGTCTGTGCTTTGCCTGTATACTGTATTATATAAAATGACTCAAAGGTGTGGGAGTGGGTAGCTTGAAATCTCTTATCTTTTTATTGACACAGGATGAGGAACACCACTACTCAGCATTTGTGTTGCAAACAGCTTTGTAATTACTACAGTACTGTACAGTATATGAAAGTGGGAGAAGGGTTCATTACATATACAGTATCCTTACTTTATAATGGAACAAGATGGGGATAGAAAAACTCCAGGCTTTTTGTTAAGGGTATAGTAGCTATGATTGATTGACAAACATCCCAAAACACAGTACAGTAATGAATATTTTGTGGAAAGCTTGTCTTGAAACTAATGCTGGAATGTACAGTAAGTCATCTCTTTATGTGAAGAATACATTTGTAAAACATTGCAAATGTTGTGAGTTAGCATGAACTGAATTCTGTTTTAAGTTATATGCAGTGTTCAGAGAAGTCTGGACCTCAAAGATTGCATTACTGTACTGTTTTTGTAAATTAATTGCTGTCTGTCTTGGTATTTCATGTAAAGTAGGTTGCCTGCAGCACGAAAACACTGGGTGTGGAGTTGTTACATCCTAACATTAGTAAAACAGAAGGGGTATGTAGTTTCCAATACCATTTCTTATAATTGCCTTGGACATACAGTGATACGTAGGTGTAGTACAGTATTATTGTTTCACCTCAGTTGCTGTGAGTAACAAAATGCTCCTGCAGTTTTTTTTTTTTTTTTTTTTTTTTTTTCCTGTAAGAAAAACACTAAAGATGGAACACTTGGAGAAATTGTCCCTTCCAACTAAAGTTGAACTTGAGAAAGCCAGAATCAAGATATTGTAATTTTATTATGATAATACTGGACACTTGTTCATAAGACTGGAGGTCATGCTTAGTAGAAAGGACAGATTGAAGAAGACAGTTCCATAGTTTACCTCACCTGAGCAGAATCATAAGACAGTGGCCAGAATAAAAGCTTGATGTGTCTCAACTCTCCTTAAGGAGCTAATTTAGGTAGATTTCAATCCTTTGAGGTCGTGGTATTTCCCTGACTGAACGGAGTTGAGTTATCAGATAGTAATGAGGAACATAATGTCCTCCAGTTTTATAACACATTCACCCTTACCATTACTGAGACATTGAATAAATGAATATTTCACAGAATGAATTCTCTGCAGCTGCCGCCAAGTTTTTCACACCAGTGCCAAAATGGAAACGACCATTATTGTTCCTTCAGTTCCTGTGGCCGCACATCGCCAAACGACTCCACCTCAATGTACTTGACCGGGCCCCTATACACTTCTTCTCAAAGGTGATTTTTTTTTCGTAGTTTACTAACCATGTGCTACATTAGGTGGCAACCTTATAATTCTTATTTCAGATGTCTGTGAGTGGCATGCTTTGAAAGTATGGTACTATAAATATAGGTAAAAGTACAACCATGCATGTGGCTGTTTGGATGATGATGATTTCACTTTCTTGTTTGTATGATGAGCGTGTGATGTATTTTTCTGCATTGGTATGCCGTTGTTTTTCTCCATACAGTACATTTCTTTTTTCAAATATGGCCCTCTGTTGAACTCTCAGGTAGTGGTGGACACCATGAGGTTTCGGCAGGCAAACAAACTGCGTCGGAGTGACTTCCTACAGCTGCTGTTGGATGCACAGCAGATGGAGGCCACCAACAACAACAGCAAACTCCCTTCTGACACATCACCATCTAAAAAGGTCCCAGAACAAGGTAATAAATTGGCACAACAATCCTTGTACACTTGTAAAACAGTTGATATAAAATAAAATAGTATAATTAAGTCCATCATATGTTAGGACAGTACATGACACTGTTGGTGTACAGTTAAATATCTTAACTGTGGAGACTGTTAAGAACCAGAGGCTCTTAATCAGCAAAAATAGTATGACAGAAAAAAAGATTTGGATCACCTGTTGTAGAGGTGTTGTGCATGACGCAGTGCCACTTTCTTGGGTGTCTTCAAAAGGAGAATGAGTGAAAAGTATAACTCTCCATTGTAGTCACAATTTAGAAAATGTCTAATAATGGCAGATAAATATGACCAAAACCAGGATGTCAGTTTCATATTTAGCTGCATGACAGGAGCTTTCATAGCGAAATATTGATGCTGACTTAAATTTGTAACAGTCTCATATTCACAGGATCCCTCAGCAATCTTTGGTGCTCTCAAATAGAAGTGCAAATGGCATACTGGGTTAGAGTACTGTGCAATATAAATTCGGTATAGACTTCCATATTAACAGCCTTGTTTTCCTTCTGTTTGTGATATACAGTAGAGCAAATACAGTATTATATACTACATTATTTTGTTCCTGATTGGGCTGGTATGCCAGCATTTTATAACTGAACAGTTACTTACATTTGATAAATTGCTGACCACAGAGCACCTCTGTTGCCTGCATTTTCCTGAAACTCCAGGTAAATTTAGATTACTGTCTGTTGTAGTGGTGGGTGGTGGCAACCATCATCCACTCACTTGATGCAGTGCTGCTTACTTCTTCCTTCACCTTTATCATTCTATTTCTGTGTCTGCCCATCCCCCCTTCTTTCATACTTCACTCTTCCCTTCCTGTCACTTTTAATTGCTCCATTCTACATCAGATGGCTCAACACTGAATGACAAGCCTAATGGTGTTGTGTAACCTAGGAAACCATTTACAATGCTAGGTGGTAACTATTTACCCAGATCAAGTGGTGAGGTGGAGCCTACTATGATGCCCCTGTTAACTGGGTGGAGAGATGCAAATGCGGCATCCATCCTGGAACCAAACCTCCATGCTATTCTCTGTTCCTTGTTATGGTGAGACACTCTCAGCCACAAGATAACATCGATTCACTGCACAGGATAGCCCTGCAGGGGCAGTTGTTTTGCCTATGGTTGATGGGTCTGTTCACCCAGACAGACTGGGGTTGATCAAAAACAACTGTCTGTTGTATTTCTAAAGCATATCAGGCACTAGTATGTGTACATTAAATACATAGATCATATTGAGGATGAAAAAAAAAGTGTACACATTTCTGTAGGAACTCTGTACAAGTTTGAGATAATGTATTGCTGATAGATGTTATGTTCATTTCCAGTGCTGACAGAGCTGGTGATCACAGCACAGTGTGTGTTGTTCTACATCGCTGGCTATGACACAACAGCAACAACTCTCAGCTTTGTGTCATACTGCCTTGCACTTCACCCAGCTGTGCAGGAGCGCTGTATGAATGAGGTAGAGGAGGTCTTGGCTAAATACGGGGGCGAGATCACATATGAGGCTTTGGCAGAGATGACCTACTTGGATATGGTCTTTGCTGGTAGGTATTTCTGTAATCTGTATTATGTATTTATTGCCAGATGCCTGAATCCGTTCTTCATCCAGGATGGCCACAGCATAAACACCTCCAGACTTGAATGGCTATGGCTGCAATGATTTACTTGGTGTGTGGTGGATGATCTTTTTCTGACAGTATTATTTCTCCCATATATATGACTAAACAGTTACCTTATTTCCCAGAAAACTAGGTGGACAGTTTTTCAGAAAATAAATAATGTCACTGTATATCTGGTACATCATTAATAAGGTTTTGTGGATGTAGTCACTGGTAGTACTATGCAGTAATCAGTTAGAACTTCAGAACACACTCTTTTAAAAGCTCCATTGACAAGGATGCAGGTTCACCTCTCATTACCCTCACCTACTGTATTTACTGTTTCATAGTTACTTTTCTTTACTTGAATCAGTCCATTCTTTCACTACAGAGACCTTGCGACTGTTTCCACCAGCTCCACGAGTTGACCGCACCGTGACCAAGCCCTTCACTCTCCCCGGCACAAACATCACGCTAGACAAGGGCATGAAGGTCACCATACCCATATACAGGTTAGATGCACACCAACACCCACAGTTCTGTTTTATAGTTAATGTTTCTCGCTGCACACTAAGAAAACTGTGCTGGTATTGAGCGACCATGGGAAATATAGCTTATCACTTACATAGATAGTTATCAGCATTAAAAACAACATTGAAAAATAATATCTATAACTCTCTATTGCATATTAACCCCTTTAATCTGATGACTGTTATAGTCTATTCTTGCTGTTTTCAGGTGATTTTTTGCAAATTAGGAAAAAGTTGTGCACATTTTTTTTTTTTAATGCAAGAAAGAAGGAACCAAAGGTCAGGAGCCCACAAACCATTCCTTCCAAGAAAAAAAACAAAAACAATACAAAAGAGAACTAAATCCAAGATCCATTCATTTTGAGATGCCTGGACAGTGAAGGGGTCTAGCTAATATTTCCAATTCAGAACATCTGTCCTAAAGTTGAATAAATTAAATTCATCTGGAGATACCGAGAATAAACTAGAATAATTGTAGACAGCAAGAATAAACTAGACTATCTGTATATAGCAAGAATAAACAAGAATAATACATCAAAGGCTTCACAGGGCCTAATTCACAAATCGTATCCTTGTGCCAGCATTCATCGAGACCCGAGCCATTACCCTGACCCCGGCAAGTTTGACCCTGAGCGCTTCACCCCAGAGAATAAAGCTGCCCGCCCCCAAAGTGTCTACCTCCCCTTTGGCAATGGGCCACGCAACTGTATTGGTAAGGACACTTTACCCGACGATGGTTTGTCACATCTTTCTCAACTTTCTTCTTGATTTTTTTTTTCTTCCTTAATTATGTACATTACCCAGTTTCTTTTATAAACTAGGAGGGTATTCATGAGAGCATTTATTTTCACCACACTTAAGTGGTTCTGCACTGGAGCATTGTACAGACTGTTAAGTACAGCTCTGTGCATTTAAATCCTTAGGTCATTGTGAACACATCAATATTTTTGTCATATTCCCTTAAATTGTGTTATTGTAATCTTATTTTTCACCATGTTCCCTAAAATTGTTTTCATTGTAATCATATAGCCAGTGGATTTATTGTAATCTTATGTACAGTACTGACATAAAATGGTGAAAACATAGCTGTCCACATTTAATGACACAGGTGATGGTACTTTCTCATGACATAACCTTCTGTCCTGTCTTTCAGGCATGAGGTTTGCACTGATGGAAGCCAAGGTTGCAATCGTTTATCTCCTGCAGGAATTTGCATTCATCCCCAGCAAGAAGACGCAAGTTCCTATTGTCATTGAGAAGCGCAGTGGACTCCTCAAGGCAGAGGATGGGGTCTGGGTGAGACTTGCAAAGAGAACATAAACCACATATTCTGCATGGTAACTGATCAGATGCAGTGGAAATGTGACAATCCAGATACAGTAACTCCTCACAAAAAATTGAAGATGTTGCCATTCACCACACAGTTACTTCCCCACTCATCTCTCCATGTTGTTCTTGACCATCTTGTCTCAGTCATGTCTGGTTCATTTATCTGCTCTTTTTGCGAGTCTTTCATTTTCCATTGCATTCCTTTTGTCCACATTAAGTACATTACCCTCATTCACACCTGTGTTATCTTATTCTGTTTCCTTTCCTCTCTGTCTGCTCACTTACAGAATGTACCTGTCCACTTTTAAATGAAACAACTTATATTTTTTTTCACTCACAGTTGTTGTTTTTGTTGTGGTCTCTGGCTTATCTAGAGGCAAATATGATGGTTTAGAATATAGTTGTCCCGAATGGAAGAAAAGACTGACCTTTGGACCAGCTGTACTGTATTTGGGTAATTTCTACTGCATTGTCAAAATTTGTGAAGCTGGAGAGAAGTAATAGAGATGCTGTAAGCTTGAGCTTTGTAAAAACGGGAGTAATCGCTACCTTTGTGGAAACCTGTAGCATTTTGTGGAGTAATTAGTCACATTAAGAAGTATGCAGTTTTAGTAATGAAACACTGGTAGCAGGCTTCAAGAAAGTAATGAAACTCAGATTTTTTGTCAGTGCTTTGGCAGTAAGTTTTTTTTTTAATTCCAAAGAAGTTAGGTAAGACTGTTAGGTAAGACTGAAGGACAGCCAAGCAAGAGTATGGATGTGTTATTTGGGTGATAACCAGTAAATCTGGGGTTTTAAATAATTTTGGTAACCAGTTAATTGGGGGTTTTAAAGAATTTGCTGATCAGGTTTGGTGAAAATTTGTTCATTGGTGAATACTGATTACCTTACATGATAGAATGGTTATTGTGTATTTCCCTGCAGGTATTGTATTGTACTCCTTAACAAAGTCCAGTAACATATTAAGGCAAAACATAGCTCTTGTAGATTGAATGTATGAATCTCATGAAGATATTAATCTTAACAAATAGGTTTCGAAGACTAGACAGGAAGGGCACAGGAAAAGAATAGTGGGGGTGAGAATAAGGTGTGAAACTGGGATGAAGAAAAGCTTCTAGAAACAGTGAGGGAGAAGGTGCAGTGTTAGAATGAGAAGGGGAAAAATATAAGAATAGTGAAGGAGAAAGTAAGATGTACATGACAGTAACTCTAGTAACATATATACAAAGCAAGTACACATTCTCTGTTTAACTGCCTCCCCATACCCAATGCCTCACTCACACAGCACAAGGCCGGGTCAAGGGTCAAACTATTTTGTAGGTCATAAGTAGTCACTTGCTCTCTAAGCCACGTTTCACAATTACAGGTATATGACATCTGTTTGTTCTTATTACCTTCATATGGTTTTATACAGTTTGGAGGAGACCTGTTATAGTGAAGATGTTAATGAATAGTACAGCATAGACCACCTAACCCCATCAATTTGAAAATTCTCCTTAAGGCTAAATGAAATCTACAGGTGGCAAGGAGAATGAAAAGATAAATTGCTTTATTGGACTGAAGGGTTTAATCACTGAACATTGATTATGTCTTTCATTTTATTTATGCGAACATCTGACAGTTTTATTAAGCTTTGGGAAGCAGTTTTATTGTGAAAAGAGTAATAAGACTTCACTAACCTCTTCACTACAAGTGATCTCCCCAACACTGAATAAAACTGTGTTGGAGTAGCAAAAAAAAAAAAAAAAAAAAAAGTCATCATGTTACTGAATGAATTATGTGACTTACTTAACCTCTTCACCACAGGGAAGTCTTCAGCTGATTAGAATAAAATGTTGATAGCAAGAATAAGATAAAACTGTCATTATCTTAGTGAAGAGGTTAGTGGAGGATATTTTTAAAAGTCTTTTACCATGATGACGTTTTTCCCAGGCTGAATAAAACCACTGGAGCTAGCAAGAATAAAGTACAAGTGGTCATTTTAGTGAAAGGTTTCACAGAATATACGTGCATAAGAAAGGCTGTTGGTTTGTGTGTATATTAAAGCCTGCCGCCATCAGCAGAATAGGAAATTCCCTTCAGAGTACCTAAGCACCACACTTTACATTGAAAAGTTGTAATTTGATTTGTGGTACCACAAGTATCAGAAAATGTTATTACTTAGATATCAGTACTCTATTAACAGTACAGTAAAACCTCAATATAATGGACTTCAGTAGACCGGAATTCACTTTATTGGAATCAAGGAACTATCTATCTATCTATCAATTGCCAGACACCATAATCCTGTAAGGGGTGGCCATTTGACTTTGAGTTAATCGAGGAACTACCGGACTAAATTCCTATATATTGGAAAAAGTCTGATAAAGCCAGATGCAGTCTGGACTGCCTGACCACTTCAGCTATGTTCACCACAATAAGGTAAATAAAAGACATGTTTATCAGTGTACAGTACAGTATTATTATTCTGTTTATATTATACCACTTGATTAATTTAGTGAAGTTATAACAGTATAGTACTGCAGTGGTAGTCAAGACAGTTTGAAAACAGTTTGTGTGATCCAAGCTAATGTCTGATGTATTGGAAAAGGTCCGGGTTAGCAGGGGAAATCCAAATGTCGCTTTTATCGGAATTTCTCCTTTTTTGGAATGGCTTGGGCCCCAATTAGTCTGTTATAGTGAGATCTTACTGTACTTTGTGCCGTTAAAATACCAGTAGCCTGTGTACAGTGCAGTAGTGGCTTTAGGGCTTGGCAAATTGGGCAACTACATGGACCCCCTCACAAAGGGGACCTCCCAATTTGGCTGATATCATATTGAAAGTTATTTAATTACAATTTTAAGCTTTTATCCATTCACTGAACATCTCAGTTAATTAAAAATATTTCAGAACTGGACTGTTCTGTAGAAAAGTTACTGGTATTTTAATGTCAAGATAATAAATCACAAGTCATGCTGGAGGGTCTCTTGTGACTCACCTGCCCAGGGCCTAACAGGGTGTAAGGCCATTGCTGGTACAGTGTATGGTTCAAGTGGGGACAAAAGTTTGCCTCCTATTTCACATCCATTGCTTCTCACTTTTCTGTGCTGGCTAATATTTTTAAGCTGCAAGAGGCTTGGTTTGTTCCTCTGCCCAAAGACGATTTTTGTGTTACAGTATGACACTTCGGAGAGGAAAGTGATTGACCTGCCGTAAGTGTGAAAGAAATGCAGTGGAATAGTGGATGAATGTTTGTTCCCATCTTCCTCAGAATACATAGATCTGATTATTTATTTAGCTACTTGTAAGAGAAACTGGGAGTGTTCCATACACTGTTTTACACAGAAAGTTCAGCATTATACTATACTGTACATTTCTGAGTAAGAAGAATGTCTAGAATATCACGATGTGCAGAGATAAATCAGCAAATGTTGACAGTTGTTGTTCACAGGACTAGAAGGAAATTTTGTAAATGCAGACCACAAAGCTCCACTGTTTTGAGTATACAGTACAGTAAAGCCTTGTGACAAATCACACTTTTGCCATTTCTTTTTGTTAGTAAATCCTCAGTAGATTACAGAAAAATTGTGTATTAAAGTTCAGGTGTTACTTTTAAACCAGGTTTGTCAGTTTCCCCTATTTTAGAGTACCAGCTGTAAGGTGGATATTGTGATATCAAGAACTCATTCCCAGTCTATAATGAAAACTGCCAGTATTTACTGGAATAATTAAGGATTTATTGTTACGGTATCTCATCTTGTGACACTCTTCTTCCTCTCAAAAGCCATCTGCCTCAGCCATCACATCAAGGGATAACAAGGGCGTGAAAATTATAATCAGAAAATCAGATTAGACTGAATTCTTTCCTTTCGTGATATACAGGCATTTCTGGTTACAAGTCGGAAATATGCTTTAAAGTATCGCAACTTCTTATGCACAATTGGTACTGTAAATCAGAAGTAGCAAATCAACTTCATAGGTAACAGTGGAACTTGAATGAACAATCTTTCAATAATTTACCTTGGACTTACTTCCATAAAGGAAAGGATTTAAAAGAGACACTGAAGGCCTCTTACAAAGCTTTCGTATTAGTCAGTTACTGTCTGTGATTCTGTTACTAGACCTGTGAATTGCCCCAACTCACAAATTGAAACATTCTTACAGTACAATCTTGGAATCAGGATCCACCATAAAGACATGCACGTGTAGGTTGGTCTTGTAGCCTACAGCATTGTATTTTGAGATGCATAGGCTCATATTTTGATGTATTAAGTACATTTTGATGGGTAAGAATTTGTTTGTAGTTCATATGCTCTATATGCATTAATTTATAGAACAGTTGGATTCCTTCACTTAAGAACTGATCCATGCATAACCCAGTGCTTATTGGTATATATTGGTTAATTTAGAAAAGCTAGCAACAATAAATAGCCTATCATGTAGACATTTAGATCCATTTGTATACATATTGGATACTGGACCAAATTTTGCACAAGTTTGCAAAGGAATCCAAGCATAGGATTAATAATAACTATCATAGATGACTATTATATACATATGCTGGTATTAGTTACTATTAGAGATGCAGGTAATTTAAAAGTAAGAGACATTTCTGTAGTAAAGTATAACACGTGATTATTGTAGCTGATGAACACTGAATGATAGTGTGTATTTGTATCAGCATCACGTTCTCGATAGGCATAATAAAGGTGACATGTTTATTGTGCACGAGTCTGACATCATAATACTTGTTTAGTGCATGAAACTATGAAGTTAATACAGTTGGTTATCGCGACTGTTTGTAGGTTTTCAAGTCTGATAAACTTTGTAAGATATTAAGAGTAGGATTATCTTTGTATTGGAAGAATATTGTCCATGGGGTTGTATGTATTCAGGTTATCAACTTCTTGCTAGTTTTTAAGAGGTCTGGCTCTCTGTAGCTAGTTTCATATTTAATTACGTTCAGTGTTGCTAAGAATAATTACATTCCTGTTGATAACCATTCCAAGCTGTTTTGTTGCCGATAAAGGTCATATGAGGCATGTTGATAAAGATTCAGTACAAGGGCCAGAGGGAAGCATAATTTCAGTTTTGGGTGTAATAGAAAATGCAGAAACTATTTGTCACATTAAGCTCATAATGACAGTTAAACTCTTTCTGCCTGAGGATACAATTTTTCTTTGAGCTATCACAACATGAGTTCATTTAGCTTAAGAGAGCCGGAGACTTTAGATATAACCATAGTTTACTCCTACATTGTTAGAGGGCTTTCCTAAGTTGAATAAAATCATATAGTAGCCAAAATTAAAATGTAAATTACATCTTCTGCTAGAGTGAATTAAGACTTTAGGTGTCTCCTGCATTATGACCTTTAACTGGGTGGACAAAAGATTGCAAGAGCTTCTGGGCATTAACCGTGTTTTAGTGTCACAACTAACATAGACGAGTGCAGTTTGACTGTGCAAGAGATTAGTATCCTTATCTAATAGATTCTCCAGTCCAGTGCTCCAAGATATAGGAAATAAGAGAATAGTAGTGGCATTCCATTACTGGTAACTAGCAAGAGGTCTTAGAAAGGAGGCTTTCAGGATTAGTTTAGTATGAATAAATATGATTTCACTAACATGATTAAAATTAACAAAGCAGATGAACAGGTTAACACTTCACACCTGTCAGATGAATTGTCTTTTCCTCAGGCCAGTTCATCATTTCATTTTGCTGGATATATATATCATACTCTGTGCCTTTTTAATTAATTAGGCAGGAGTACAGTACTGTATTAGAAAACTTAAGAACATATTTGAATGTACAAGTAAACAGTCACAGAGAAATGTCAACAAGCATAATTAATGAATAGCTGTGTTGAATACTGTATTAATTATATCCAAGAATTGTTTCTGCTTTGTTAAAAATGTTATGTAACAAATAATGTTTGGACATAATATGAACTAGTAGAAGTTCAAAGAATAGTGATTTGTAACCTGTCTGATAAATATGATTTTAAAATGATGTGGCACAAGTGACAGTATTTAGTGCATTAGAAGATTATGTAGTAGCCAGTATTGCTAGTTACTTTACTTGAAACTGTTAATTTGCTTTAGTGCCTTTGTGGTGGTTGTTTGTGAAGGTGACTTTGTTAATGCAGTGTGTGTAGATGCACCATAGTACATAATGACTCTATAACGGTTGGTAAAGTTTCAGATTACAGGTGTTGTTGTGGGATAACTAATGCTGTCATTTAAGCGTTTACCCTCATCATGTGTGTTGTAGCCATGGCATAGATAGAGTGAGTTCTCCATTCACTGTGTAGCAATTCACCATTCATGACTGTAAAACTGTAGGTGCCTCATTATGTACTGGTAAATATTACCCTTACATCTAACCAGTGCCAGGATGATTGGGGAAGATTCCATATTTCTGTAATATCCCTTTTAGTGTTGAAGGCTTCATATGTCTTAAGAGTTTTGACATGCATGCACGTGTCAGTCTTACCACCAGAGAGCTGCCCTTCATGTTGCCCCATCCCAGGTAGTACCTCTTTTCGAAACTAATCCTGAGGTCATTATGAAGGACCTGTTCCCAGGCTTTCTTGGATATTTTGGTGTTCTGTCCTCCACTTTTTTGGACTTTTCATGTGGTTTTCATCCTCCATTCTTACTACATGTCCAAACCTTGTGAGTCTGTCTCTGCTTACCATAGCACCAGTGCTTTCAGTACCTAGCTGATCTCTGAGCTTATTCACACTTCTCCCTTTTGTAGCTATCTCTTTCGTGAAGCACAGCACATCCATCTTGCCACCCTCATCACATATGTGTAAACGTAAGGATGTCAGCCTTGATCTTCACTAAAGATGATATTGTACCCTACTGCCATAATTTTTTACACTTTTCAGCAGTACAGCATCACCAGTTTCTCCAGTCATCTGCTCGGCTACTCTGAATACCTCATCTCTACATCCTGCACTATTAGGCTTGCTTAACAAGGGTTCCTGAGACAGCATCTCAGTCATTTACACTTATTTTTTCACTCATGTTCAGCTGCAAAGTAATCTCCTTCTAACCACAGCTCTTCCATTGCCTAAAGTCTTTCCCCTCTTACTGCTGCATCTACCTCCTCATTGCATCACTAAGACCATTCCTTTGTAGATACTTTTTCCAACCACAGGGTAACTTAAGGGTTTCAGTCACAGGTTAAACCAGTAGTTTTCATGAGATCCTGCTGTAGAGCATAAAGTTGCTACTGCTTTAGAGCAGCAAGTTGCTCATGAACACTACCAGTCATGGTACCACATGGTGACACCCCTTTACACATCTGTGCTAGAAAACTTTCTGCTCTGCCTGGTGCATCATCAAACAACCTCTTCTTCTTGGTTATGTCTTTTTCCCTGTCTAAAACATTCTGATTGACATCGCATGCAGCCAATCTGTGCTCTTGCTCACGTCCTTTCTTAGGAAATTTTATTCTGGCCAACAAATGATGGTTAAATTCTTTATGAAATCTCTTCCAATGAAAGGGTTATATTCCTTGAATGGTCCTTATGGGTATAGTGTGTCTTGTGGTGTGTATGTGTTTGTATGTTCACATGATCTTTTTTTCCAGAATGCACAGTTATGTCTGAACCACAAGTTAACATATATTAGACGGCAGGATAGTATTACTTACTGGTGTGCTTATAGTCATAATAAGGTACTACATTATGTATAGAATATATATACAGTATATTTATAGTTTACTGCCAAATTATTTCTATAGAGAAGGCAGCACAATTACAGTAACTGTAGTCAGAAAATATAGTTAAAATTTGTGTAGTTGCACTTTTATATGTATAGGAGGATATCCTTGCAGTGGAATTTTTCTGAAGGAATCACAGTCAAATGTACAATGTTGAAATACCACCAGGAATTAAAATACCACTAACTGTTTAAGTATTGTAATATATACGTGTACAGTATTTCAAAAATAAATTGCTTTAATCAATGTGAAAAATCACCGTAGTAAGTAGAACACAGTAAACAAAAGTGCCGTGATGTGTCTTGAAAACTGATCATCAAGCTACATCTGTATTCCAGTGGTGTTTCAAGCAAATTGTTGTGAAACATAAAATGTTTCACATTCATCTCGTCTATATACACAATTAGCAGAATTTATGAAATATGTGATTCTCATAACATTCATGGGCTTAATATAAAAAACCTATGCAAGAAGTCATATTGGTTTTCCAGTCTCTCAAAGTCTATGCAATATTATCGTCGGTGAATGCCACACCTACTGAGGTACAGGTTAAGGGGTTGCGAGTCTGATTGGCCACAATTGTAGCAATAAGTAAGAATAAGTTAGTTTAGCTGAACAACTCGTCAATTTTGAGCAGCCTTCATGCATGTGCTTGTTTATCGGAGCTAGCTTTTGTCACGTACGAGTACCTGTAAGAGATTGATTATGAGCAGATAACCTTATTATTAAGGTTTCCGAGTTTTAGCAGGCCAAAGAATAGTCAAGTGTCAAGCTCATGTCAGTGTTTTGGAAGCACAATTGTTGTGCACTGTTCTCTATTGGTACTAAATTTAAAAGCACTTTTCTGTAGATATATTAATGTTAAATGTCTGGATATTTTAAAGTAATTAGACTTTGTGTTGTAAACTGTGATTGTTATTGTTGTAGACTTTCTGTTGTTGAAATTTATGGTTTCCCCAAACTAGGATGATGATGATTATATAAATTAACTCTTTGGGATACCTAAGTGTGACACCCACATCTGGAAGTTATATCTCCCAGAAGCTGTCAGATACTAAATTTAGTGCAGCATCTGGGACTTGAAAAACAGTTGAAATTATTAATTAAATTTTTTTTTTTTTTTTTACCTATTGTATATCACATGGTACTTTTTTATCTAATGTATGTTCATGGGCTATCAGTGTTTGTGGTAAGAGATAGACATCTCCTAGTAGCAGTTGAAGTTCAGAACAAACACTTAAATATTCAGATTTTCTTCTGTCTGACATCATTATGCAGGTGATCTTTTCTTCTTTGTTGTGCCAGTAACTCAGAAAGTGCAAGATGTTTAAAAAATCTGAAACCATGATTGAAAAGCATATTAAATCCTTCATCTTTTGATGCCAGAAAATTGTATCAATCTCAGTCAAAAAATTGGAGTATCAATATGTACAGTTTTCACTGTGTTGCTTCTCTGCTAATTATTTTACATAAAAGATTTTTTAAACTGGTCATTCACAGACAATGGTGTCATTCTTGGATGTCAAAAAAAGTTCTTAAGTGTATATGCCAGAAGGTGTATTCCATGTGTAAATTTAGCGCCAAAAGTATAGGTTGATATGCCAGAGAGTTAAACAGGAAATATGTTTATGGGCATTATTATATTAATATGGTTTTCACCTTCCTTTTATGTACTGTATTATGATTACTGTAAATATTCAATACGTGATACAATTTTACTGTGCTCTTAAGTGAATTTCCACATATCTAACTACAGTGGTAAGTCTAGTTTCAAACCTAAATTAATTTTACTTAAAACGAAGTCTGTTGGTTACTGTGTAAGGCTACTAAATAATTCCAGATAATGGTCTGTGTTGGTGAAGGTGTTATTGTATTATGTCTATAATGTACAGTAGTGAGAATATTTGTCAATATGGTCTTCCAGATAGAGAAACCTTTAGGAAGTTGTCTAATGACATTTAAGTGCTCGGTTTGAAGTGGGGAGGAAAAAATTATTCTGCTCTTTAAATTCAATGTCCACTATGGTATTTTTTTTCTTAACCATTCTCATGCAATGTATTTCATTCATTTACAGTATTAATCTTTGTCTAGAATTCATATACAGTACTGTATATGCATTAGACTAAGTACGAGATGTACAATGTGTCAGCTGTCTCTGACTAACTGGCAGCTCTTCATAAACTGTAGCAGTCCATACCTGTGCTGGAGCAGCTGATATACTGCAGTCATTAGTTTAGCAACTTTAGAAACATCCTGTAAATTGACACACAGATTACAATAAATTCCTATTTCACTTTACTGGTTGTGGTATGTCACCACCTCCAGCCGTAATTATACCAGTACTCCTTTTACAATAACTTGAGCCTGTAAATAACATGTCTCCATCTGTAATGCTGAGTTGTAACAATAATGTACACAAGACTATGATGCTAGTCATGAAGCTGTGCTATGAAAAAGATTTAGAACTATAGCATTGCCTGTATCTGTCAACGAGCTACATAAAGCAGCAAAAGGGCCAAGTTAGAGTGAAAAGGATAGATAAAGTTGCATTATGTCCTGTTCCAGGTATTTATCCAGGGTGATTTTGGCAGGTTTTTGCAGTTTTGTCTACAGATTTCAAAACTGCAAGGCCGCATACATGCATATTATTAAGTGCATAACTTCTTCAGTTTCATATATTTACCTGAATTTCATACCCAGGTCAGTTCTGTAGTATGTTTAAGACAAATGTTAAAGCATGATGCATGTCCATTGTTTATGGATTCATTATTAAAACTGCACAGATATTTGGTGTTTTATGTCTAATTTTCCTTTAAAGTATCTTTGGCAAAAGGAACCCAGACTAATTAACAAAACTGCAAATTCAGTCCATGCGATGTAGTGCTGATTTCAGGTTTCTGCCCTTCCCTCTCCTCTATCTTTCTTTCCTTCCATCCTCTTCTGTCTTTCTTTCCTTCATTCTTTCCTCTTCCTTCTGCCTGTGGGTGACTCTGCACTAAGTGACAAGCCAAATGGTTTCCTGTACACCAGGAAACCATTTATTACGCTGAGTGGTACCAACATAATCAAATTTTAGCGCCTGGTGGTTTAGTGGGTAATTATTGCGCTCCAATTGGATTGAGCCGGTGAAGGTTTATATCCAAGGAGTGGTCGGGGTTTATTGCTCACTAATGCCATTCAGGGATGAGTGAGGCTGGTCACTTGCATCTTCAATGTCAGGACCAAATTGACTAGCCCCGGGCTCCTATGCTCCTCATGGGGCAATGTAGGATTGGATGATGGATGGTTATGTAACAGGCAATGGTGCATCCAGAAGGGAGGATATGACTGTACAATACAGTGATGTAAAAAAAATCACATATTTGTTAAGAATAGTTTTGCATAAACTGACAGCATACCTGGTGCAACTAAATTTGGACAAATATTTTAATAAGTTTCCAAGGAGTATTCTGATAGCAATGAACTGAGTCTCTCTACCTGTTACATTACTTCCAGTTTACTTTCAAGTTATGGATACTTTTGCAAATAAATACAGTACTTAATACAAGTACCGTGCTATATAATACCCTATTATCAGATTCACCCTGCTGTATGCTTCTAAGGCTGGATCTGCCACTGTGGCATTTCCCAATCTCCTGTGGTAATAGTATTTCCCACCCTTCCCGTGGTGCACGTGAAACAAGCAAGTTTTCTGAGTTTGCCAAAACCACTTTATGGATACGTCTACATCAATCTCGCAAAGTTTAATCATAGCCTAATGATAAATTCCAGAATTTTGTCTAATGTGGGGGAAAAAATAAGAAACTTTTAGCATGATGAAATGAGGGAGCATATAGTATTTACAAATATGGGTATGCCAAGTTTTAGATCAACAGGTACCATGGCATAGACAGGGCAAGTGTTTTAAGTGCAAATTTTGGGAGGTCTTGAATGAAAAGATACATGAGTAGGGGGAAGAGATGACTAGCAGAGTTGGTGAAAAAAAGCTCCATATGTCCCTACACGACCTATTTCAAATCACTCACCTATTTGCACAAGAACACGATAAAAGGACAAAATTCTAGTTGGACGTGTGATATATGTTGCAGCTGCCTACTAAGCATCAAGTATAAGCTGCAGTACTCAGGTTACTGAAGTCTGTAATGAATAACACAAAATGTATTCAAATATCCATCTATCCATCCACCATCCAATCCTACGTTGCCCCATGAGGAGCATAGGAGCCCGGGGCTAGGCAAGTTGGTCTTGACAATTAAGATGAGAGTGACAAGCCTCGCTCATCCGTGTGTGGCATTATGTGAGTAATAACCCCAACCACCCCTTGGATATAAACCTTCACCGGCTCAATCCGACTGTAGCGCCGTAATTATCCATTTAACTACCAGGCACAAAAATTTGGTTATATGGTTACCATCAAGCGCAGTAAATGGTTTCCTGGTGTACAGGAAACCATTTGGCTTGTCACTCAGTAGTGTAGAGTCACCCACAGCCAGAAGGCAGAGGAAAGAATGAAGAAAAGAAAGACAGACGAGGGAGTGTGAAGTCACCCGTAGGCAGAAAGATGAAAGAATGAAGGAAAGAAAGACAGAAGAGGATGGAAGGAAAGAAGGATGGAGGATTCAAACATTCATGCTAAAATTCATGCCATCTCAATGCTTTAATTCTTTCAGCTGTATCAAGTAAACCCTTTCATGCACGGACTCCAACTGAGTCATTAAATATCATCATGTACAACGCACCATGATGCACATCGTGTCAAACAAAGGAGGACACAAGTTTCCCGCCAATGTGTGTCATATTCTGGTATTCGTGTCATGGTGCTCTTTACAGGTTGTTAAACAATCTAACGACTCAAACCACCAGTGCCTGAGAGGGTAAATATGCTATGGAAATATCAGGCACCATGACACAAACATATGAATTTTGACCCTAGAGTTTATATCAGACTCACGTTCTCCATGTTCAAACTTTCTCTGATTTGGTGGATCATGCTTTCTGTCCTCTTACCACAAAGGATATGTATAAAACTATGCTGGATATGAACTGTGATATCAAACTTCGTGCATTTGTGTCAGTAGTGCTAACCTAATTCATTCACAGAATGTCTCATACATAATTCTTAAACATAATTCAACATTATTACATTCTTTAATCCCGTCCATCCAAATTATTTTGCATTTAATTTTGCTATTTCTTCAAATTAAGAGCGATGTCTGGCAGTGACGGGATTAGAAAATAAACTCCAGTAAAACCTCTCCAACGTTTCCAATTACCTAAATAAAACTGGCTGATGACAGCACGAATAAAGCTAAAATACATCATCAGGTTGAAAGAGTTAACAGCATAATTATGTACCCAAACGTATTACCGAATGATGGAGATATGACACCCTTTTATGGGACCTCCCCCAACTCAGCCTTAGCTGGATCTGCCACTGAATACAGGTTTGTACGAAGAGTAGCCATTTCAGTGTTAAAGTATGTTCCCCAGCCAAATGCTCAATCTTGCTTTAATTTCTTTCTTTTTTCTTTTTCAGTTCCCATCCCCATGATAACTCTACTACCACCTGGCCATCATGTTTTAAAAGATCAGGTTACTGGACACTGCAAATGTTTTACAGATACCCAGTACTATCTGTGTTACATATCCCTTCCTACCTTATGGTAAATGTATGAAGCTTATTTCTTAAAATATTTTATTGCAAAGTTAATTAACTGTACATTATTATAACAAACATAAAATATAACTCATAAGTAACTTGGTGGCTGGCAACACTTGTAACCTGGTATCTCTGTCCAACACACTGGGTATATATTTCAAAAATTTATACAATAATGAATTAGATGACTGATCCCAGGACTAATGCACAGTCTCTCACTAACAAATATTTCAAGACAAACCTAATAAAGTACCAGTATGGAGTGAAGCTACACAGTCATTTCTGAAAGGAAAGAAAATGTATATTATTTAACGAAGTGCAATGAAAGTTTTTAAGGAATTAGCATTTCTAATGGAAAAAGTAAATAAAATATACAGCAGAGTCTAATATACCCCCACCTCTAAATGATGACATTTCAAAGAAAAAATTATATACACAATAATTGTTAAATATCCATTTAATGGATACATGAATTTTTGTCTGCATTCAAAGCAACACTTTTACACACACAAGCCACCGACAGCATCTATTAAAAAGGCTGATGAATAAGGTTAAGGAGTGAGACAGCACAGCACTGAAATGTAGTATGCTAAAGGAACTGACAAGGAAGCAAAATGGATAATAATAGTTGGTGACAGTTTTAAGTGCAGTAAAACTTACTCTTTCCTACATGCTAACACTATCCAATGGGGGAAAGGAAAAGCAAATTAAACTGAATGCTGAGATTGTGCTCCCAATTTTCTCCATTCTGTACTGTACTCACGATTATGTTGGGCCTTGCACTGTCGCAATGCCTCGTTGAAGCCCTCGCACACAGAGACATCAGACTGTGTTTGTGCACACTGCAGGAACTGTTTAATCTCCCAAGCACATGGACCCTGTGGTTCTGCTGGCCCGGAGGACTGTAAGACAAATGTGCAAAAATGACAGGATATTAATATCCATCAACTCACTGTCAGATGCCTAATCCCAGAATTCATCCAGGGTGGCAATAATAAAAATGATTCTTAACCCATGAATTGCAAGCCACAGCTCAGGCCGGATAACGTCGCACTGCGAATCACAGCTCAGGCTGTGCTGGCCGTGCATCACCATAAACAACTCGACCCCTACGCAAACTTATGCATGGCACTAGGCAAAGACAGAGAAACATGGTTTTCTTTTCATCAGATGATGCCCTGGATGTTTATCTTCAAGTTATTATAAAAAAAAAAAGATTCTTTTTTCATTTTTTCACTACTCCCATATATAAACTTATGCGTGGCCCTATGCAAAGACAGACAGAGAGATTTTTTTCTCTTCAGCAGATGATGCCCTGGATGTTGATCTTCAAGTTTATAATAAAAACTAAAAAAAAAAAAAAAACTTTTTCCCCTCATTTTTTGCACACCACAGGGTGGGATAAAAAAAAAAAAAAAAGTAATTGAGCAATCCACGGGTTAAGTGCCAGTATTACTTCTCAACTCCACCTCCTTGCAGCATTCTAAATTGCTTTTGCTCATGCACTTTTCCACTTCATTATTTTCATATTTTCTTGGTCTTCCTGTTCCCATTAACCCATTTTTTTTTCTTTTTTTTTTTTAAATCCTACAGCCTAACTTCCATGCATTCCTTGTACACAAACCTCTTACATACATTTCTCTCAACTTTAAAAATAACGATCCCCTTCACTCTGCTGTGAAATCAAGGAAGAATATCGATTACCATTAGTTGCTACACACTATTTTCAGTCATGCTGGACCAAGTATGATACAAAAAGATAATGTCTGATAGCTTAACAATGCCAGATTTATGTTGTCTAATATTGAAAAGCCTCCTACAATGAGTACTGAACTAGAAACAGTTAGTACAGTATGTCCTCTTGGTATACTGGTGATGTGGTCAATAATACCACAGCTTTTTCCATACAATTGATACGGTACATTGGGGAAACTGTCAATTCAGCATTATAGGTGGCAATGGAATATTTATAAGCAAATTTTCTGGAACTTACTAGGTGGACTTTCCAGCATGAAAGAAAGTCCATAATTATGACATTCTGTTTGGTTATACACAAACAACAAGTACAGCAGAACAGCATAGTGTCACACGGGCAGCATGAGAGTACTGACCTGCATGGGCTGACCATATCCCTGGTACTGAGGGTAGGCCTGGGGCTGGGCAGGAGCAGGGGCAGGAGCAGCCTGCTGGGGCTGATCAGAGCTGCTGCTTGGACTGGTCAATGCATGACCCACCACATGACCCTGGAGAATGGGAAAAGAATATACACTTGACAAGGTGACACAGAGGAGAGAGGGGGCAGACTGCAGCTAGAAGCCGAGTAGGTATACAGTTGTTGCTCTGCTATGAAAATATGCCGATAGACTTTCACCATGCTCATCCAGCCCATCACATTACGTTCATCTGAATATGGTAAACTATCCACCTTACCCCACCCTTCAACCCTATCTTGTCTTTCTCACACTTTTTCTGCTTCTACTGTCAACATCCAGCATATCATTAACTTATACGGTATTAAAGAGCCTGTCTGAGCAGTGCTGGGGTCCTACTCAAATCTCTATTACTGATTTTAGCTAAGTTATATACCAAATAATTAGAGTAATGTAACTTTGCTCCCATCTGAATCTGTGTTATAAATTCTAATAACTTACAAAGTACTCAGTTGGTCTCCTAAATGACCAGTGGCTGTGCATTCCTTTTCAACAAAAACCTTTAATTTTATTGATCATTTTGAACATCTTTGTAGATTTAAGATTTTTTTCTGTTCTCTCCATTGCCTTACTCACTCCACATGACAAGGGTTTAGCACACCTCTTTTTTATGTAAGAGTCAACAGAACAACCTTATCTGATATGTGTACAGGGAAAATCTTATAATGAAAATGAAGTACTGTACAGTATATATAAGCCAGGTGATCAAGCTTGTGAGCTGAAGCCATGATTCTGGGGGGCTGAATGGTGTGTCAATTATTGTGGAGTCCATTACACTGGGCAGGCTCTTCAAAGTTCTCCATTTCTTTGTTTCTGAATTCTACCTCACCCCACCTTCAGGTGAAATCATGGACCGGGATGGCAATGATGACAATGATTTTCCTTTTTTTAAATACTCAATTAACACACTGCCTTCACATATTGGACCCTTCTGTTAACTGGGGATCCCGTGTAAAAAGGTTACAAGATGACAGCACAAGTGTTAGTATCCACAATTGTGTATGGGTGCAAGACATTTGTATGGCATGAATTGAAAGTCAAGTGAGAATTAATGAAATTGGATTGAACTGGAACATACCATACATGTGTTATGAAGACTAACTAGGACACAGGTTTGTAAGACCAAAGGGAAGAACTGCAAGTGATCTGGTGGTATGGTCACAGCATCAGAATGAATACAACTGATGTGGATAAGGAAAGTGAATCCATTTTAAGGCAGAGAGAATGGAAATCCAAGAAAAGAGCTTGATATAGGAAGTTAATTTAGTAGAAAGCAAGGTATGAATGGTTGGGGGAAAAAAAAAAAAAAAAGGCAAAAGAAGATACTGGATGAATGAGTACGGTATGTAAGGTAATGTATCAGATAATGACTGCATTCATATCTTAACTTGCTGGATGACCAAGACATTACTCCACAGGTGTTGTGAGAGGGTCTTAACCCCTTAACCGCGGGGCGTCACTTTCGTGACGCTTGGGAGCAAGGGATCATACCGCGGGGCGTCGCTTTTGTGATTCTGTGTTATTTTGAATTCACCCGGGCTTCCAAGTTGGGGCTTGTATCATCTATCGGTACTGCCAATGTCCAACACTAGTCAGCACTCCTAATCTCATCTGTACTCCCATCCATTGTTGACAATTTAGCCATTTCTCCCCGTTCTTGACTCCCCTCCCTACCCCCCCTCCATTACCCTATCCTCTCGCCTGCCCGGCCGTGCTACGCTAAGTAAATCTTCCCTGGAATTTTTCACTGATTTCATCCATTGAAATAAGCCCTATGTCCTATTCTTATACCAAATAATATATACAAGAAAGAAATAAGGTAAGTGAGAGTGCCATACACCTGGAATTGGCTAATTATCACCTGACAACACCTCACGTGCACTCGTTCGCTAATTTTCGCTGTTTTTTTCCCCTTGAAATATGCCCTATAATCTATTTTCGTAATAAATATACATGTAAGGAGGGAAGAGAGAACCCTAAGTGATATTTACATTCACCTGGAACTACCTAATTTATAATGTATTGTCTAGATTTCCTGCCAATCATATCAGTGCTAGACAAAGCTGTTTCAAGATATAACATTGGTAGCTCTGAATATATATATCTCCTAAGTAGGCCTCTAATCTATTTTCGTAATAAATATACATGTAAGGAGGGAAGGGAGCAACCTAAGTGATATTTACATTCACCTGGAACTACCAAATTTATAATGTATTGTCTAGATTTCCTGCCAATCATATCAGTGCTAGACTTAGCTGTTTCAAGAAGTAATATTGGTAACTCTGAATAACCCCTAGCAGGCCTCTACGCTGGTGGTCCTCCGTTATCACTCAGTTCTCTCTCAACTTCCGAAGCGAGAGTACGTATGTTTCTTCTTGCTGACTTCAAGGCCTTTTTTCACCCCCATGCAAATGGCCCTGTGACCTTTACCCCCTACTAAACCTCGTGTGGAAAGAGGTAAAGGGCTGACAATTGATAAAAGAGTGACTACGATCTTTCTATTGAGTAAAACAGTGCAAGTGGAATTGTAAATAATGTGTAAACAGCAAGTGAAAGTACCGGTAATGAATGTAAATATACGTGAACAATGGAAAATAGTTTTATAAGTTATTTCAAGTGACAGTGCACAACACAGTGTAAATAAAATAGAAATGTAAATAACATAAATAAAATAGAGAACGTAAATAGAAATGTAAATGAGTAGTATTATAAGAATACGAGTATATACCCTAGGAGTAATGAAAGTGAAAGTTTCACTCTAGCATGTCTGAATGCTATGAGTTATGAGAGTGAAGATGAAAGTGACATTCACTCTCAATGCCAGTATACAGGACGAGAAAGTGAATGCTACGTATTTTACTGAAAGAAATTGAATCCCTACAGTGACAATAAACTAATACTACTGAAGGAAACTTATGGATAAAGACTATAGATATATATAAGTGTTATATAGTAATAGAAATATAAAGTGTGAGGGGTTTTATGAATAATAAATGACAGACTACCAAGAGCGAACTAGTGCCAGTGCGACGATCAGATGCGCTCGTAATTTCCATTGCTTTCACAGTGTTTTTTTTTTTTAGTATGGATCCCAAACTACTTGAAAATTGTAGAATAGTGTTTATAGTGTTTGTATCTGGCTGTGGTAATCATATTACGGGTTGTCGGGAAGTGTAAAGTGGAGACTTCGTTACCCTACTTCAAAGGTCTCCACAAGTCCTACGGTAACTGACCAAGGCTCAACAATCATTCCAGGAGAAAGCTGAAGGTATGTGCCATAAGCATATATAATTTTATTATTCTAGGACTAATAACTGATTTTTGGCAAATATTTTTTGAGAGTCTGTCGGAGCCCAAATAACCCCGCGGCACACGCAAGTTATTGGTAAACAAGCCCGCGGTGTAGGGGTTAATGAAGATAATCACATCAGACTGGATGCTTTTTGGTCATGGAGTGAAGCTAAGAAATAGTAAGGGCTAGGGAAATGAAGAAGTACATTGACCTGGAAGAACTACACTCAGTTTTGTTTTACAGTCTTACGGTACTTTCTCATTCCAGTATTTCTGTGCTTTCCTCTTCAAGTTTCTGAGCCCACCCAAGTCATATCTGTAATGATGATGATGATGATGATGATTTACTGAACACTCCACCTCCAAGACTCACCACAGCTGATCCAACTGCCACACCACCTGCAGTAGCTGCCATCTGTGCAAAGAGGCCTGGCTGCTTGGGCGCAGCTCCAGCAGCTGGTGGGGGGGCAGCTACTGGAGGAGGAGGGGGTGGGGCCACACGGGGAGGAGGAGGAGGGGGAGCTGCACGCCTGAAAATATACGTAAATAGTTAGTGAACAATTAAGGCACTTTACCAAACAAGTTAATTTAATTCTGTTGGTACCACATATAGTTTTAATACAAACAAACCTACACTAGGTGTGAACATACACAGGGTGGTTAAATCATAAAAGCCACTTCCCCATCACAAAGGCTTTTCTCAATACAGTATTTTCTTTTTCCATATCTGCCTCCTAAGAATCTATAAGTAAAAATGCAAACAGACAGACTTACTCACTCCCACACAATGACTCCTTTTTACTTCTGTAGGGTACACAGGGAAATGGGTGACGTGAAAATAAAAGATACAGTAACTTGCACTGACTCAACTGAAAAAGTGTGACTCTGTTACATTTTTTTTTTTATAAATAATAAACAATTATAAGAGTAAAGTAACACAGTTTTATTAAGAAAAACATGACTGATAATCATACACTGTTACAGTGATGAGTTTTTACTGACGCTTTGGCTGCACTAGGTTTCTCTGAGTTGAATAAATCAATCTGACACCAATTGGAACAAAGTTCTTAGTAACAGATTTACTGTGACTCCAACTTCTTATCTCACTTTTATCCATCATCTATCTATAGCCTGATGATATAATCCTGCAAGAGATGGCCATTTGACTTTTGAGTTAGTTGTTTTACAGGAAGGGACATTAACCCTCTGCCAACCCATTTGTTGACACACAGAGAACATGTAAGGGTTAACTCATTTGCTGCTGCATTTCTTTCTGACCTGAATTTAGTTGTCTTCATGCCAGCCACAGTGAAATGCACAGTGTGTATTACGTACCCACAGGGTTTCTGTAACTTTTTTCTAATATTACTACTACCCAGTACTGTTGCTGTCCCAGGCTATTGACCCCTAAAGGTCGGTCCCATTCTGGAATGTGTGTCATGGGGACGTCAGTCCCCATTCCACAACATTTAGACACTCTTATGTTCTCAGCCACTATTCTACAATAAATAATCATATGACATTGGAACACCACTCATTTTGAAGCTAATGAGTTGTACTTTGCTGGGAATAAAGATTTTTAAATTAGGTTTAATAGTTTTCACAGAAGCAGTTTTTGAAAAATCACGTTTTTGTGAAAAATGTCCGCTCCTGATGGTCAATTTTATCAAAAATGCCTGACCCCAAAGGGTTAAGATTAAAATTGGTTAATGAAACTGATCATGGTCATCCCATCTCAGAGCATCCAGGCAAGAGTAAGGGATCAAAGATGGTACAGTACTCTGCTCCCATTCACTGACCTTATGTTAATTGGCCAACATTTTCTTTAAAAGATTCTCCACTTTCAATCTTTCACTCTGTAGCTACCTTACCTATCAGAGGCTAACTGAAGGTGAGACATGGGTGGCTTGATCAACATGTCCAATCCAGAGCCTAATATGGGCAACATTAACTGCCTGACTTGGTCTCTTGTGCGCTGTTTAAAAACAAGTATGGTAATGGTCTGGGATCCAAAAACCAATTACCTCTGCTGAAGTATGCAGAGGTTAGATCATATTAGGTTTGGTTTGACTGCGTTTAAAAGTTATCTGCTGGTCTATTAAACACACACACACACAGGTCTCACAGAAGTGGAAACTGAGGAACTAATGAAAAAAACATTGGGGAAACAATAACCAGACAATCGTAACATCCAAACCGATATACAGTAACTACAAAACTATCACGAAGGAAGAAAGACGTCAATAAGATTACTACATATATTTTTTCATAAACCGCACTATGATAAGAGAACTGTCACAACTTCTGAAGCAACTCACGGTGGTGCTCGAGGTGCTGCTGCTCCACGTCGAGGCATTATTCTAGTTTTTTCTTACAGCTAGCTTCTGTTGTCCTCCGCGGCCGTCTGAAAGCTAAATATACTCTCACTCTCACAACTGTTACACAGACAACACCGTAGAAGTATCAAATTTAAGTTTACAGTAATAAAACCAACTACAGCAATCTTCCGGCAATGTTATTGCGATCAGATGTTTTCAGATATGCAACGCATGCATGATAAAAAGTCATCACTTATCAGATAACTAGAGCTAAATTTAAGCTTCAGATATGTAATTACAACTAATACAATTATTTTGGCATATATTTCTTTAATCATGTTATGAGAATAGTATATATTTAACTCGGTGCTCGTCATACTTTAGCAGACGAACATTTCAGTTCACCGGGAAATTTGAAAATACCAGCCATGATTTCTTTTGGGGCAGATTGTATAGACTTGATGCACTATGTCAGTTCATATAGAAAGTATGAGCCCTTAAATACTATTTGGGACATTTAATAATGATTTTTAACTAGCATAATAATGCTCTACGTGACTGCTGTTACATAACATTCATATCTTGTATCTCGGGGTTGAATAACACTGTGCAGTAGTAATGTTCCGATACACCATTAAAAAGCACAGACATTTCAATCGTCGTCTTTCTCATTCGAAATTTTTAAATTCACCATTAATGAAATAAAACAATATTTTATGCCACTTTGCTTTGGAAATTATTATTATTATTTTTTTTTTTTCATATCAAGTAACTGCGCCAACCTTGGTATTTTACACTCACTTATTAATAAGTCGACCTCGCTTATCCAGAAAATTCATAATAATGCATATATCGGCAGGAAGTAATTATGTGCGCTGACTTATTAATAATGGTTGATGTTACCGGGTCAGTTATCTGCCAGATTCTTCCGTCCGATTCCCATGTAAATAATTGTTAGATTGCATTCTTGATGAGTCTTTGTTATTATTAGAAGAATATATGAAATGTTTGAAAAAAATAATGTTACAATAGATTTACAAGTACATAAGACGGAATTTAGAATAATGCCGAAACGAAAGCAATGTGTTGACAGTATGAAGCCGAAGCCCAGTCTTGACCCAAGCGTCTGCACAGATGAAGTGGCTCTTCCCCTGGGGTACACCGCACGACTCACGGCTGTGGGCTCCCATCCTTTTAGGAGTCATGGCGAGCTGGGGCCTTATAATAGGGGTCGTGGCGGGCCTCTACATGCTGAGGAAACTTAGGGAGAGAAGATGGCCCAACTGCAAGAGCACCCGGCGTATGGAAGGCAAGGTAAATTAAGGCTGTTTGTTTAGGCTGGCTTCGCTTCCTGGTTGTCTGCATTTTCAGGTTTGTAATAGTTTATCTGTGTTAATTGGAATTGTCATCGAGTAGCATTTGGTAATTAGGTGATTAAGATTATTGTTGTTTTATATGCAACGTATTTGTTAATCTACCTTTACTATGTCATTGGTTTCTAGTGACTGCCAGATTTGATTTCCCTTACTTATAGCACACAAGTTATGCACTATTTGTCGTTGTCATGGATTAAGCACCCTATATTTTTGTTGCCAGGTATTTGTGGGTACTGTATGTGTGGCATTTTGTTCACTAAAATAATTTTGGGGATTGCTTATGTGATGCAGCCTTATCAGGTGTGTGTGTACCAGTATTTCCACTTTCCTACCTGTATTTCCACTTTGTCAGCCTCTTGTCAAGGTTTCATACTCTTATATTCATTATTTTCTGTGCCAATAAATTCCTAGCAGTGAAAATGGAATTATCTAATTTTTTTATTCTCTTTTGGGTAAATTTTTACAAGTTGCCAATACACCCCCAGGGTTGTGCAATACTGTATATATATTTTTCTGGACCTGTCCTATCCTACCTAACCTAACCCAACCTAACCTGCTGCTGTGGAATGCATACCTAAGAGTTAGGGTTCATACTGTGCATTTATGGTGGTAATATCCCTGAACTGCATATTGGCAACTTGTAAAATAATACCCACTTTTGCTGGGATGACCTGAAATACGTTAGTGTATGCCATTTGCACTTCATGGTAAGTTGTTGTAGGTCTAGCAATTTTAAGTGCAATTGCCATAGGAAGAGTTATTTTGGGCAGATATAAAGTGGCCTCCTTCATTCTTATTACACCTTAGGCTGTGAAACATTATTCAGAACAATGAATGTGCAAAGAGAAATCTTGGTCATTTGATTGTGCTTGAGGGAAAAAAAAAAAAAGATATATTGTACTTAAAAAAAGAAAAAAGTAATAATGGAATGGTTTTTTGAGTGGATAAATATTGTCTATCTATCTGTCTATAGCCCGACACCTTAATCCCACAAAGGGTGGCCGCAGACAAAACGCCTCCAAGTCGCTCTGTCACCCACCATTTGACTACCCTCCCCCCAACTCACCCCCCCCTCCCTCATATACCTCTCAACTCCATCCCTCCACCTCATCCTCGGTCTACCCCTCCCTCTCCCTCCCTCCACCTCACCTACATACACCCTCTTAGTCAGTCATTCATTCTCCATTCTCTACACATGTCCAAACCACCTCAGTGTATTTCTCGTAATCTTCTCAACCACATCCACTCTTACTAGTACCTCTGGTTATTTGTTGAGATGATCATTTCGCTATTAAGCATAGTTATTCACTTGGGGAGTTTCTCTCTCTCTCTCACACACACACACACACACACACACACACACACACACACACAGTCATCCTCTCGTAATGTACTGGTACTGTAAGTCATATGGGTTGTCTGTCCCCCCCCTCCTTTTTTTTTTTTTTTTTCCCCTCAAAACTAGGAGCAGAGTTTACATTATTGTGTTCAAACTGTTTTTGCGAGGGAGAGGAAATGTCTACTGTGAAAAGAAAGAGTATTTGCACAAGCTGATATGTTCTTCCCAAGTCTGTGCAGTTTGATAAATCTTGAATTTTGATGTCACACTAAAGTTTTGTAGTGTACTGTATTGACTTCTTAATATCACTAAGCAAAGCTGTGTTTATTATTACAATAAAGAGACATAGTGTCTGAAAGAGTATCACATTTGCTTTGTGTTCCATGCTGTCTTGGGCTTGAGCTGAAAATTTTATCATACTACAGTAGAGTATGGCATCTGGCTATAGATAGATAGGTATGGTAGGCTATAGTACCTACCAGTAATATAACCTTTCATTTGCCAGTGAATGTTTGCAAGTATTGGCTCGTACCAGTGATGCACACAAACATAGCCTTTACAGTACTGTACTCTGACACACACCATTCTTGCTATAGGTGCCACTTTCCAGTTACATTTATCTTCTACATTATTGGAAAGGTTGTTTCTGGGTTTCACTCTTCTGTGGTGAAGATTTGGAGTAAATACCGAGTAAAGAAGGTAAAAAAGGATAATATATCACTTCATTTTGTCCGTATTTTGGTGGGTAGACTAGTGAAAACCATAATTAAAGATTAATAAATAATGTACGAAGTGTAAAATTAGTTACTTCATTGTTTATTACACTCAGCAGTGGAACTTAAACAATACCTTTATATACCATTTTGTTAACAGGTGGTAGTGGTGACTGGGGCCAACAGTGGGATAGGATGGGAGACGGCACGTGAGCTGGCACGGCGCGGGGCCATTGTAGTGCTGGCATGTAGAGATCAGGTCAAGGCTCGCAGTGCTGTCGACGCTATCCGTGTTGATACCACAGATGGAGATTTGGTGAGCCACGCCTGTTGTTTTCTTGTGTACAAACGGAGAAATAAGTTGGTAGTAGAACATATTAAATTGTGTAGCTCTTTTAGCATGTTTGTGGTCTTCTGTTTCATTATCACAACATTAATTCCCACTCAAAAGAGGGTTTAAGGTAACTTGTATAGAAAATCATACTTGTGTTTTCCTCGTCCGTGTTCAGTTGTGATCACACGAGGACATTTTTGAGGAACTTTTATGGATAGCTTTTCCATTCTCCAAGAAAGTATTCCTAAGTTTTCAGGCAAATTTTACAATGATATATAAAAATTATCGTATTCATCATCTTAGGTAAGATTCTAGGTAATATTTTGGGATCAGATGCTACTTAGGATATAATTAATTAGTTTTTTTTATTATTATTATTATTATTATTTTTTTTTTGGATAGGTTATGTATTGACTACCTTGACCCTACTGAAGAAACTTTATCATAAGCTGAGCAAAAGGTTGATTTAGCAAGGTGCTGCAGTGGCCAACTTAATAATCACTTAATAGGCTTTATTCTACATAAACTTTGGAGAAAAAGAGAAAACTTACAGAAACTCTGCACCATACATGACCATCCACCAGCAAGAGGTGCCCATGCAAAGGCGTTATCTTATGAACTCGCTTGATATATTCTGGTTTTACTGATGAGGTAAAGACTTGGGACCATTACCAAACTGCACCTTAGGTAGCTGTATCCTTGCAGTGTATACACAATACCAGTTTTGTACTATCTGCTTATATTGGTTATAATTATGTACTGTAGTCATGTGTCTTGTCAGCTGGGCTTAGTAGGAAAGAAAATGGTTGTTCTCTCATTCACTTGCATGGTGACAATTGTTTATTTTGCCTGAGCAGAAGGGTTCATTTGACTGTGTTTGGAAGAATTCCATGCCTCAGTGGGTTGTCCTCCTGCATTGACAAGCAAGATTTTGTCCAAAAGTGTCCTCATGTGACCATGGCTTTACTCCCCATCATTCTTCACATGTTCAAATCACCGTAGCCTACGTGTACTCATGACATCACTAACACTTGCAGTGTCTAAGCATCCTTTTCATCTGCACATGTTCTGTCCATCATTTTGGCAGTCTTTATTATCTCACGATTGTCATTAAACTTTGCTTTTATCTTTATCCTTGATACAGTATCTGCTTTTCACTACCATCAACCATCACCTGTCTCATGTATGAAATATACAGTTTCTTTTCATATGTAAGGAGTGTTCATTCATTGTCATTAGGTGCAACACTTCTATTTACTGTCCATTCACCTCTGACTTGTAGTTAAACTTGGCAGCCTATAGTGAACCCATACTTTGTAATGTGTGATAACAGCCAAATGTATAGTATATATATACCTTAAAGTTGAGAATCCAGCAAGTATAAATTACAGATCTGTGAGACTATTCAGATTTTGCTTAACTACGTTTATTAAGTCATCTGGGTGTAGGCAGATCACACAGAAGGCTGCAAAGCTTTTTAAACTGTGCATTCAGTACCTGCCCAGTATTCGTTTGGGAAGATAGATTTTGGCTGCAGTACAATACTTAGAGTAGCTGTGTTACTGTGGTAAGTAATGGTCCTGTAAATGCTTTTACAGTATAGTTACAGTATATTATATGATGTTAGGTAAAGTATATTGTATGTTATGATCATAACTTTCTCATAGATCATCATGAGCTTGGACCTCGCTGACCTTGCCTCCATCCGAACCTTTACTACCAACTTCTGCAAAAAATTTGAGAAGCTGGATGTGCTAGTAAACAACGCAGGCTTGTATGTTCCACCAGATGTGGGTCAGCGCACCAAAGATGGCTTTGAAATACATTTTGGTGTCAATCACCTTGGACATTTCCTGTTGACCCACCTGCTGTTCTCTCACATCAAGAATACTGCAAATTCTAGGTAAGTTTCATGTGGATAGAAAACTTGGTAGAGGAAAACCAAAAAACATGTGGGAGGAAAAAGCTAAAGAGCATAATATAGAGATAAGCTGGAAGTAGTGATTATGAGATACGGTATGATGGTAGGTGGTGCTGTCATCCACTCGCTTGATGCAGTGCTGCTTACTTCTTCCTCCACATTTATCATTCTGCGTTTGTGTCTGCCCTCCTGTCTTCCTGTTTTTCCCATTCCTTCCTGTCGCTTATTATTACTCCTGTGTCTGGTGACTTGATTTTCTTTTTAGTACCGTACATTCAGATTATTTTTTTCAGTTAAGAACAGACTCCCTTTTATAATGGGGTTAATAAAGGTTTTACCAAGCACCTTCTAACTGAAGTCTTTCTAAAGGTAAATAAAATATTCTGGTGGTAAGAACAAAAGTATAGTGTCATTGGATTGAAGGGGTTTCCAAAAATTCTCTTCTTTCTGATGTGTTCATTGCACATTCCACCACGTTTATCATTTCTGCCCATACCACGTCAGTACTTTCTGCCTTTCCATCAGCTCTTTCTCAGCCCTCTTGCCATCTGCCACTAACATCCCAAACACCACATTCCTTCTCTGTCCACCACCAGACCAGATAATGTATACCAAGTGTCATTGTTCCCATTCGTTTCTTTTTTCTTATCCACAGAATCGTCAGTGTGTCGTCCGAACTGTACAAACAGGGTCATCTGGATTTTGAGAACCTGAATGGAGAGAAGGGGTGGGATCCCAAACGCAGGAACTCCTTCTACTGCACTTCCAAGCTTGCCAACATTCTTCATTCCCGGGAGCTTGCCAAAAGGCTTCAAGGTTCATTAAGTGGTTGAACTTATTATTACAGTATTCTTTTTCCTGTCTTGTCCTTTCCTTTTCTTCCCTTTCTCTTTTCTTGTTTCCTTCCCATTTTTTTCTTTTCTTGTTTCCTGAACCCAGCCTCACCCCATCCTTATGTGGGGAAAAAGAGATTAGGATTATGATTGGTTGTATGTGTGATATGTGGAAGGTGAATTGTATATTTTGTTGGGATGAGTTATTGTATTGCTTGTTAATTAACTGAAAAAGATAAATGTATTGGTTGGAGCACTCTAACTGAGATTTTAATGTGATGGTGTGGGTGTGTATAGTTTTTGTCAGTTTTATACACATCAGAAATGGAGGGCTGTAAGTCTGAATTACTGATTCTGTATGGTGGAATGTGGACGGTTTTATGGATTTTTACTTTGTTCTTATCATGGGTGTTTTATTTGAATGAGAAAATCTTGTTTATTTATGTATTTAATTATTTTCTTTGACAATTTTAATTAGTTGGGGAGAAACTTCTTCCTACTGTTGGCATAGATACAGCCTTCGCTTAACCCCTTGCTATTTTGTGGCTTTCCTAGGCTGAGTAAAGTTATGTGATACCAGTAAGACTAAACTACAAAAATATATCCTCAGAGTGACGAAATTAAACCTATGCCACAGCCATACCATCCAGACTATAATGTCCATCCTCACTGGGTGTACCTGTCTGCCATGACTGAAATGAAACAAGATATTAGGTAACATGAATGGATGTAAACAGGTACTGACATGAGATGGATATGAATTGATGTTGAAAATGGATGTGAATATACTGTAAAGAGAACTTGACTAAAGAAAAGCTCAGAATTCATCTTTAAACTGATTTGAATGGCTGTATGTTGACACAAATTGATTAGACAAGGCCAAAGTGGATGTGAAGGGCCTAACTTATTGCAGTTGGACCTGAATTTACTTCATGGTAACGGGCCGTGGATAACTGAATCGGTCTGACAAGGCTGATATTGATGTTAAATATTAGAATGGTTCTAAATTGACCTAATTGGTTATAAGTGAATTCTGAATTGATTTGGCTGAACTAAAATGGATGGGAAGAGTCAGACTGGACATTAAGTGGTATGAATCAATCAGATTAGACTTGAGTACAGTACATCCAAGTGGAAGTAACTGGCTCTGAATGTCTTGTAATGTAGTAACCTTGCCTGGGGCTTATATTGTACCTAGAAAGGTGTACAGTAATATAGGACTGGCTGTTACCATTTCGATGCACTTTGCAGGAACAAGCACTGGTGTGTTTGCTGTGAGTCCTGGGTTTGTGGCAACTGATCTGTTCCGGTATTCTGTCCATCGTTTTGGTTGGATCAAGCGCATCTTTATGGCTCCTGTCCTGTTCTTCATGATGAGGGGTGCTCGCAAGGTGAGGGGATAATGGGAGAAGCAGAGGGAAAATTTGATGTTCAAAAGGAGAGTTTTGTCGAGTGTGGGAAGGTATAGGAAACTTTTACTAGACTTAATTTGGGGGAAAGCATATCCGATTTGGCATGGTGTCTGAGCTGCCATGTATTAGCCTGTGTTTTTGTTGTAGCTCGTGGGTCAGAATGAAAGCACTAATTTAAATCAGTGAGGGTAAAATTATCCATAATAACTTAAAACTTCATCTTTTAGGTGAGAATGGAGTTTGGCATGATTTTTTATGTATTTCTCTATTATTCAGAGGGAAAGGGGAACAATGACTGCCACGGCCCTCTTGCTAAAGATGACAATGCAAACAAAAGACAGCCCTCCCTGCCAGCACTCAGCAACTCCATCTCTTGTGATGCAGTGTAAACACAGGCCTCTTGACTTTAGTGCTAGGTACTACTCCCATGATCACTAGGGATAAGAATTTGTCAATCCCACCTTGGGGTGGGAAGGGAAGTTCAGGGGATGGTGGGAAAAAAAATGAAAAATCTAGAAATCCATTCCTTCCAGGGTGCCCAGTCCAGCATCCACTGTGCTGTCTCTGAGGAACTGGATGGGGTGGAATGGGCCTATGTGCGAGACTGCAAGCTTGCAAAGGTAACTGAAGAGGCCAGCGATCCAGAGGTGGCTGCAAGACTGTGGCAGGTGTCACTCAGGATGGTGGGTGAGTCTGAGGAAACCAGCACAGGTGTACAAAGCCAGGAAATAGGACATCAGGAGGCAGTGTGCCAGAAAGTAATACCCAAGGAGGTGGCAAGTGATGCTGTTGGGGAACAGGAAACAGCACCCAAAGAATTAGCAGACCAAGTAGTTAGGCATCGGGAGGTAGCACGACAGGAAATGGCACCCAAGGAAGAGGCGAGGAAGGAAGTGACACCCAGGGATGTAGCAAAGCAGGAAATAGGACAACAGGAGGTAACTAAGGAGATAGAACCCATGTTGGCAAAAGAACGAATGACTCAGGCGGAGACGAAGTTGGCACCCGAAGTTGGAAGGGTATTGGTAGAAGGGGTAAGCAGTAAGGATAAGGGGTTGGCAAGGGTGGAGGAAATTAAGGGGGCAGTTGGTAGAAAGGAGGATGGGCCAGCAGAAAAAGAGGAAAAAAAAGGGTTGCCAACAGGAAATGTAAAGAGGGAAGATGTTTTGGCAAAAGTTGAACCAAATCCAAGTTTAAAGGTACAGGAGGAAGCAAAGAATTTGATTAAGAAGGCAGAGGAGAAGGTAGATTACTTTAAGGGTGCAGCAGTAGGAGGTGCACGTGGGCCAGCAGAGAAAGAGGAAAAGAAAGGGTTGCCAACAGGAAATGTAGAGAGGGAGGATGTGTTAGCAAAAGTTGAACCAAATGTGGGTTTCAAGGTACAGGAGGAAGCAAAGAATTTGATTAAGAAGGCAGAGGAGAAGGTAGATTACATTAAGGGTGCAGCGGTAGGAGGTGCACAGAAGTTGATGGATGTAAAAAGTATGAGAGAAGAAAGTTCTGAGGAAGAAATGGACTATGAAGAGGATGAGTATGAAGATGAGGAAGAGGAGGTAGAACAAACAAGTAAGTTAGGGAGGAGTGGAGCAAAACAGGAACCTGAAAGACAGGCTAGTGATGAAGGAAGAGGGGATTCTGAGGAAGAAGAGGAGGAGGAGGAGGAGGAATCTGATCAGGAAGAGGAGGAGGAGGAGAGTGAGGATGAGGGTAGAGATGATAGTCAAAAAGACCACCTATCCGAAAAGCCAAAGAAAGGTGGACATTCAGGTTGATTAGTCAGAGTTACCATGTCCTTTTCTTCTCTCTCCTCACCTCATATCTTCTTTCTCCTTTCTTCCTGTCTCCTCTCCTGTCCTCTAGACCATCAGCTTTAGTGAATTAACATATTTCCCAGCAGTACTCTGGACCAGGATGATTAAGAACTGAATCATGCATGGTAGTTGAATGTAGGTTACAGTTGTTGAATATATAACTCCTCTCAGGCTTAATCAGTAAGAGGTAATGTAAGCTTATTACAGATTCCCTCCACCATTACTTGTTCAGGGAGATCCATGCCTAGGCTTATGTAGTTGGACTTTGTAAGATACTAGTCAATTAAGTAGATGTAACATAACTATACTATTTTCATTATGCATTGGACAGTAGACTGACCTTTAGTTAACGATTTTGCCGTTGTATGTAGTCCGTTCTTGCTTTGAACTTACTCTGTATGGTTGTATTAAGGGAATTGTGCCCCTGAAACTAAGTAAATGGAGTTGTATCTAATATTCTGTGTTAATGAAGCCATAGTTGCATCCTAGGTTCGGACAGTGTCTCGGGGAAGTTCAGATGACGTATGTTTAGTTGGTGATCATCATTTTGATACTGTATGGGTTTTGAGTGGACTCCCTCTGAGACCCATTTTCAGTGAAGTGTGCAGTATATAGATTTACTTCCCCCACCCACTGCAGAAGTTAGGTTTTCTGCTAATTTTTGTGTGTAACATGACTAAAGTGAAGACCGGTAGTTATATTTCTGGGGAATCTTGACATCGTAAATTGCACACGGCTTATATTGTTAAAATGTAATTATTCAGCCTTTGTCTCCTTTGTATCAGATTTCAATTATAGAGGTATGTTTGAATAGAGATCTGAGCAAGGAAGAAAGTTGTCTAAAAAGAATTGGTGTGTGAAGTTTCAAAGTACCAATCATTCCAATTCCATTCTCCGCAACAGGTTGCTCTACATAAAAACCTGTGAACCATTTGAAAAATAGTGTCTTCCTTTTATGACAGAAACCTTACCAGTTTTTATTGCTATAAAAATAACCATGCTTGTAGTAAACAGAAATGTAAGAAAAATGAACAGAATTGTGCATGTAGTGTCACAAAAATTATTGGAATAATTTCATTTCAGATTTGCAGAAGTCTCTTGATATATATAGTTTATATAATGCATTAATATACCAGACAGATTGATAAAAAAGTTCTAGAGCCTCAGGGGGACTCTTCCCTTAACATTGAATAAGAAGTTGTATATTACTGTTAAGAGGGATATGGACGTTTGCTTTTGCAATAAAATGTATTCCTTGCTCTAGTGATTCATTAACCATATTTGTAATACTTTCTCCAACCACATACCTCTTCTTCATCACCATCATCATTTTTTGTCCTTCCACAAGACACCCAGTTCTTTTATATCCATGCATCTTCCACATTTAATTTTCACACTGCTTTGTTCGTGTTTGACCTCGTATCAAATTATTTATCTATCCTAGCTTTCTCTCAGCCTTCTGTCACTGCATACATAGTCTCTTTCTTGTCAGCCATTCATACTTCCCTCTTCACTTTATCAAGAAATGGGAGTACATTACAGTTAGTTTAAGAGGTGGTATAGGAAAATCTGTCTACTTTTATGTATTTATTTAACAAGTTTCTGCAAAATGTTTTAAGTTAACAGTAGCTCTGACAGTGGAAGGCTAACAACACCATGGACAAACTAAGTACTTAAGATTGCACAACACCCAGGAAGTTTATCATGGGCAGCGACGAGACTGCAGGAAGATACAGCGAAGTAGGCCATAACTGGGAAAACTCGGCAAAATGTTTAATCCCTTCTCTCTGACGACATGGGTCTTATTTTATTCTTGCTACTTTCAGAGGCATTTAGCTTAGATAAGAGTTTTTGAAAATGAGGGATTAGATTGTAGCCACCATTAACTCATTTACTACTTGGGGCTCTGCTAAGCTAAATTTAATAACGTGGTAGTGGCAAGAATGAAATAAAAAAGTACAGTGCCAGGTTGGAGGGGTTAATAAAAAGAATATAATAGTATGGAAATGTACATAGTTTGCACCAGTAGCAGAATGCTTCATGTGTGTGACACCAGCCCTATAGATTTTGGCTCAGTACTTTATTCAAGCTAGTTGAATTTCAGCCTACAGTATACTTAACATTCATTTGGGAAGAAAAAAAATTGTGAAATAATTTTATGAATGTCTGATTTCATTAGTTCATTCTTGTTCTGCAGCAAAGATCAGTGATATGTTCATTTTTATTAAATTTTTATATACTTTACTGTGATTATAACGAAAACTACAGAAAGAAAAATCATTACATACAGCCAATCTAATAAAACCTAAGAGGTGCAGGGATCCGAGGGTAGGCTGCTTTTAAGAGTAATGACCAACTTGACTCACATTATCGACAAACCTCCAAGTTTTATTGCATGCACTGACAGGACCATCACCCTAACTGGGAGGTTATAACTGCTGCACAACAGTTACTGTACCAGCATGTTCTTTATGTGATGTCATTATAGCATATCCATCACTTGTAATGAATGGACTGTATCTGTTTGTGCTTCTTTTTGTATACAAGTTTACAACCAATATTGAACAGGAGATATGAATTTGAAACTTTCTAACCTTGAATTTAGTCAGACTGAAAGAGGCTGAATAATTCTGAACATGATAGTTTTGATTTGTGCCTGATGCCAGCCAGAGGTTCAAAATTGACTAACACTGGTTTTTCAAATGTTCCGAATGTAGCAGTTTTGTTGTCACAAAATGGGGAGAAAGAACTAGAATGCAGTAGTATAAAATTTGAAAAAGTTGGTAAAAGATAAGATCACAGTGGTGGTGTCATCCTTTACTTTTTCTTCTACTTTTTCTTAAGCAGTTTTGATTAACCCAGAAGAAATCCTAATATAGTAAACTGTGAATATCTTCCACACAGAATTAAAGGTGGAAAGCTGTGAAACAGGTTGGGATTAAAAAAGGTAAGTTTAATGTACTGTAATCAGAGTGACAGACTATCCAACCACACATCACAGTTTAGTTATTTACATAACTTTTCACACTCAGTCTGACTTCACGGACACACCTAGTTAAAACATAATCGCAAAAGAGTTCATCTAAATTTAATCTGCGGACATATACAGTATTGCTCCAAAGATACTTTAACAAGACAGAGATTCCATGAACATGTATCTGGACTCTTTCATCCTTGAAAATATTTAGGATTTTAAGTGAACTCTTGTATTGCAGTATGTCAGTGATACAGTAATACCTCTTGTAACCAGTGAAATAATGGTATGGCCAAATTAAGTGGAACGATGAAGTAATGTAAAACAATATTTTAATTACCAGAGACAGCTGTACAAGTGTTGTCTTCTGTAATTTACCTATTTGTGACCATTGGTAGGAAAAATTTAAGGTTATGTTTATACAGAGAAGAATTTTTAATTACAGAAGTTGGATGCACTATATACCAGATTTATATGATTGTAGAAGAGCTAGAAACAATAATAGAGTTTAATATTGTACGTGTACTTGATTCTAGGGATGTCAAAATATGATGGTCTTTACTGTATACAATAAAGGCTCAATTGGCATAATTGTCACTCAGTAACTTATGTTTTCTGTTTTTCATAGCCCAGCCTACAACTGAACAGCAGTCAAAACATTAGGACTCATTCTGCTTTGTTATAAAGGGTGTATTAGAGAATGTTGAAGTTCTCTACATTCAAGCCACCTGGATGATGTACAGTATTTTTTTTTTTTTTTTTAACAACTCTTGGTTTACCAAATTTCAGCCTTCAGCAAATTCCTCAAGCCAGTCTCCTTATATATTGAAATACGTTCAATGTACAGAAAAGAGACTATACAGTATATGATGGGTGCAGCAGACCAAACAACTGACCACATGACAGTGTGACTCCAGTTGTATCTGCACCATATTGAGTCAATGTGCCCACAGAAAACTAAAGCACAGCACTGTACATGGACACTTGAAATACCAAAATATACCTAATGAGCTAGGGTAGGTATATACATCAAATCTGCGTTTGTAAATTAAAATGACTCAAATGCCACTGTTCTCCCCACTGATTCGTAACAGAAGGTTTACTGCACAGTGCTTGACCTGGGGGAGGGGTGGGGGGATGTTCAAACTTCCTCCTGACACTGTGATTGCAAAAGGGGATTAATCCCTGAGCTAGACCTCATCAGATCATATAGCGCTGCTAGGGTTACAGGAGAGCGCTACCCATCCCAGCACAGCAGCCACCAGGCGGGGCGCGAACTCGCAACCTCACGATTACGAGCCCAACACCCTACCACTGAGCTACCGCGCTCCCCTGTGATTGCAAAAGCATAGGCCAATTATACACTGTTTATGTATTAACTACTGTATTTCAGTTGATGTGTTGATTTTGCACTGTGTTTGTAACCAATTTTATGTTGTAAGTATCTCTGGATAAAGACAGCACAGAATGGTTTGGTGTGAACCTTGCTATTCTATGGATATGACTATTTACTTTAACATATGCATGGGACAGCCATACACAAGCAGTACTGTATATGTCTGAGTGGATTGGTGACACTGTAAAGTTAATTTTCTGCTAAAGCAAATGGACTGTGTTGTAGGGGCCTGATTATTAAAGTATGCAGGAAATGATATGAATAACTAGAAGAATGTAGTACATGCACCAGAAATTATGCAGAACAATAAGGATATTGCTTCAGGCTAATCTAATGGTGAAACAGAAATGAAAAACTGGATTGTGGATGCATCATATTGTCAGGGGAGGGAAAGATCTTATCACAGGTTTGACAACAGTGCCAACTCAGTAATTCTGTCTTATTAAGTGCTCTTCATTTTACTGCACAATGAGGCACCATGTGTTTGTTAATTTAGATGCTCTTTGATTTTAAAGTGCTCTCTAATTTAAGTCACTGCTAAGAAGTCATTAAATTACAGTATTTGACAGTCTTCTAGAATATATCTGTCTTTCAACATCCTGCACAATAACTGAGTATTTATTTATTCTGTGTGTTTACTTTAAATAATATGGTGTATGAAAAAACTGAGGGAGGAATACTACAAAACATTGGTGTTAACAGTAACTTTGTAAGATAAACAGCACCCAGTGCTGTGGTTTGGCATTTAATGTGTATTACCTGTACAGCATTGTACACTACTATAAAAAGTGCTGTATTATGAATGCTTTACCACAAGATACAGAATTAAAGGTATGGCACTGTCATTGCAATATGTTCAAACAGGGTAACAGAAGTACAACAGACACTCAACAAATGGTGTTATCTTAGTGTGGTGAACCCTTTTCTTATATTTTTGTAAGCTTATACAGTACATACTATACAATATACTATACTACCAACTGGTCATGGGTTACATTCCATATTTGTACTGGCTGCATTGCCATGATGCACTGATATGTAACCTTGTAGGTTTACAGTATTACTTATGGCTCATTTGAGCCAAGGGATGCTCTGAGAGTGTTCTCATCTTTATCAAAATTTTTGCTAAATATACAACATAAGGCAATTTGTTGTAATATTAAAAAGAGCACCTTATAAAACAAGACATCATAGGGAAAGCTGTATAGACACACACCCTCAGAGCAGTCCTAAAGGCAATGTTTCCATGTGGCTTGTGTTGTATGCATTGTACCTCCTGCCATTTCTGTAACGATCCACAGTGAAACAGTTGCATTAATACATTAAAATTATATGTCATAAAGAGCATTGCCAGCATATGATGATAAAGCTGTGGTACAGTAAAAAATCGAACTATAGTAAAAGTAAAAAAAAAAGCTTCATATGAACCATATGTCATGTGTCGGTTGTACGGTATGAGAGTCATGGGGTAAAGAGGGAAATGGGTGATGTCATTGGGATATTGAATTATTTTATCTGATACACCTTACAAAACTAACTATTGCTTATATCAAAGGACACCATTTTATAATGATAATTTAGTACATGCAATTACAGTACAGTGAAGTTTTGGCCAAGAATGTGGCTTAGCAAATAAAAATAATACTGTAATTACTGATGGTGAATAATTATTACTTACATATACTGTACCTGAAATTCACATGAATATTAGTTTTGTTTTTTAAGTAGCATGGTTATTGACATGAAAAAATCATCACTTAAATCTGGTGTGTCTGAAGAGCAACAGATTTTTACAAAGATACCTAAGAAAGATCTATGCAACATAATTAACCCCTGCACTCTGAGGACCTGTTTTATATCTTGTTCTTGCTGTCTCCAGATGATTTGATATTTCAGAAAAGATCATGCAAACTGGAGGGGTTGGATATACCCTTCAGTTACCACTTCATTACAAAACATTTTTCTAAGGCTGAATAAAATCATCTGAAAGTTACAAGATAAGAGGCTAAACTAATATCACATCATAGTGAAGGGATTAATGAAGTTTACAATTTGGTCCACTTTACTCAAACACCTATTCCAAAATATATATTAAGTTGTGTCCTGCTTAACAGTGATAAAAAATTCCATTGACTATGGATTTGGCACTTGGATTTCACATATCAGCCTCTTAGAACCCTCATTTTGGCACAGCACTTCTTAGGATTGCACTTGCGAAACTTTGCACTTGCTGATTCACAAGCCTAATGTATGGCTGGGAAAAAAGCTTGCTTAATATTTCATCTTTACTGTTTCTCATTATCCTCTGCTGACTGATATGTCTAGGCTGAGAGAGGCTTGGTACATATGATCATAGATAATGCTCTTTGATAAGATGTGTCAAAGAGGAAAGAGATTTACATACCCTAAGTATGAAGCAGATAAAGTGAAATAACAGGCAAACAGTAGCAGTGTAATAATTCATCCTATGCTGCACCCCCCTATACTGTACCTCCGTTTTGTTCTCTTTCACCATCATTCTCCTTTAATATTACTTTTTTCCTCCACATCTTGTCTCTCTTGCATTTCCTCCTTTCTCATCCACATTCCTTCATCCCCTTTCCTTCCCTCACTCATTTCTTCTTGCATAAATCTGGCAAGTAGCTGTAGATGTACAATGTAATGGTGAAATTCCTAGTTAACATAAATTCTGTGTCATCGGTAAACAAGTCACAGGGTGATGCTGTGACAGTAACTGAGCAGTAACAATTTACAGTAAGTTATGCACTGGGAGTGGCATTAAATACAAGTTGCAATACCTCCATACCTTGACACTATCCTACTTACTTTACTGAGAATCAATTTTGCAATGACTATCACATATTTCAGTATGATATTTACTCTCTCTTCTAATACAGTCTTTTTCTGTCAGGATGTGCAGTCAGCAAGTGTAAAATTTTGAAAGTTCGGTCCTATGAAATCCACTTCACTTAAGTACACAATTTCTACCTACCTAAAGGGAAAAAAATAACATTTCAATGGCACATATAAAATCACAATCTTTGCATTCATTCACATAAAGTACTACTGGACGGAATGGGATGCACCTCCGCCTGGAACCAACCTACCAGCTTTAGCCTCTATAGCTCGTCTTTGGCCTAATTCAAGATACCATAGCCAGCCACAGACCCATAAGAAAATATAAACATAGAAATACCTGTAATAAAAAATGAATGCCTCAAACAATGCAGAATGCAGTCATTACATACAGAGTCTGGCACAGTCAACATTTTTTTGCTTTTGTTTTTGGAAAATTACAATGAATCTTACATGTAGAGTACAGTAAGGTACATAAATAAAATTATAAATACAATGGCAAACAATGTCTGATTATCATTAAAATAAACAAAAATGAAAATGGAAAAACTAAAATTTGTGCTGGATATGGACAAGGGGAGGGGGGACAAAATTCACATAACAATATAGTCCTTGTAGCCTTTGAGGGACTTTAAGCCTTTCTTGAGCTGCTTGACTAGGTCCATAGGCTGGACAAGAATGGAGATGTCTCGCCCTACTGCATTCAAACGGTCTGCTATCTCTGTGTGCTGTGGAGAAAAAAGTACATTATTGATAAAACTGAAACACAACAAGCAGGTTGTTCACAGATGACATCAATGTCAAACAATTCCCCTAAATGCATACTGGTGAGCTATTTTTCACCACAAGTTAAAACAGTGAAGTTTGTAAGATTCATACTCCTACTCATGAAAAAAGAAGGTTTTGTAATTATCAGTTGTGTGAAAATTTGAACAAACATTCTGATATATATACAAGATAGTCCATGAAAGCACTGGGATTAATGCAACAGAGTTCCTGTGGTACACTACTAACAGAAAGAATTTACACTGGGTACAGATTAGCTAATTACCATTGAAAAAAAATCACCACTAACCTTAAAGAATAGATTAAGAGGCCTGTGGTTAATCTCTGTGAGGACCCAGGAACACAGTGAGAGGCTGTCGACCGTCTGTGCCTTGGGTGGCACACCATGCAGCGCTGCCAGACCACCTGGCACTATCTGTACAAGAGATCCGACAAGTACTGGACTGTTTTAAAAGTTCTGATGGTAACTGATGCCACATAACTACTGAATCTAGGGAAATGCTGTAGGCAGAAAAGTCAAGACACTTATCTTTCAATAAGCACACTATTTACAAAGATATTTAAACAAACCTCCTTGATCTCTGCAGTGTTGCCTTCCCTTATGATCCCTAGAGGCTGTCCCTCCGTCTCCCTCTTCAGGGCATACACTTTGCCATGAGGGACCCGCCTAATGATGAACTCCACCTGTACCAAGAAATGTACAGAAAGTTAAAGAAAACTTAATGCTTTGATTATCCAATGTTTTTCTGAAGCTGTATAAAACCATTAGCATGATCAACTATATTATCCTATGGGCACCATCAGCCTGTTCAGGTGTTAAAGACAGCCATACTTATACTGTGACAATCACTGACTGCTGTACTACTAGTAATATACCGGTATTAATTATGGTGGTGTTATATTATACTAGTCTAGTTTTACAAACAAGTTTACATTGTTCATTTTATTTATATTACTCATATTTTATTAATACTGTAATTTGCTTTTCTTTTATGCAAACCTAAACAGTTAGGTATCATTTTCAAAACATCTACATCAGTTTTGTATTACAGGTACCGGTATCTGGTTAATCATACCTGGTCTCATTTTTGTACAGAGGAAAAAGCAAATAGTACCAGTGTGGAGTGCATGAAGAGAAGGAAGGTGTTGGAAAGCATTGTATTTTGTAATGGTACAAGAGAGAAAAAAATATATATATATGTGAGATTTAATAATTTACAGGTGAGATAGTTGGCAATGGAAGATGAATAACTTAAAGATCAAAATGGCTTTGTAAGGATGGAGCAGACTAGAGACTTTTGTTATAGAAATTCTCTGATGAGGAAAGGACAGAGCATTGATACAATATAACCAGACCATCTAAGGCTGTTCCTTTTGTATTCATAAATCATGAGCAATCAGCAGCCCAATACAGTAATATTCACTCAGCTTGTAAGTACTGTATAGTTAGGTTAGATTTTGTTCTCCTCTGGTGATATAGTGCAATCAACTAATGCAATGTCGTGGTTTCTAAGGAAGTCCTAATTAGATCTGGTTTGTTAGGTATCGTGAAGTTCATAAAAGTATTTTATACATATCCTTATGTCATGAATGATTCTACCATTTTCTTTATTAGTGCAGACTTACTGATGCTTTGCCTGCCTTTGCTATCCTTACCCTTCTTTTGAATATATCAGGAACTTAAAAAAGGATAGGTTAGGACAAATTAGGCAAGGTTCAATTTTAGCATCCAAAAAATGTTTTATATTTAGCTGTTCAAATAAAGATGTGGACTCAATAACATGAAAAAGTTTAATAGAAAAAAACTAATTGCAATAAAATAAATCATGCTGTTCTTCCAACAAAATCTTAATGCTGTAACTTACCATAGCAGTGGGTTCATTTCTAATGATGTTGTTGACCTCTGAGGCTGTTGTGATGGGGACACCACACACACTCACCAACCGGTCACCAATGTGGAAGGTGTTGTGTAAGTATGGGTGTTCCCGCTGCTTCCACCCTGCCACATACACCTGCAGAGTCATATAAATCTCACTTTAGTGTATTTCTTTAACCTGACAGAGATCCTTAACTCCTTTCAGTTCAGCTGATGGCCTTGCGTAGTCAATTTGGAAAGTTAATTTAGCAAGTACAGTAGCCAAGGTGATTCATTCCTACCTTATAACTAAGGCTCATCAGTTTCATGTAACCATAACCAGGTGTTCAGATTCTGGGAGAAGTCTAGTTTCATCAGGCAAAAACATCCAAGGGTGCAGATTTTTATTTATTTATTGCAGAAGGTATCATACATGGATGAAGATACCAACAAAGGACTGTATTAAGAGCAACATACATGGTTGAAAATATTAACAAAGGCGATGGTGTTGAGACAGTCCTTCTTGCGCAGTGTGAGTCTGACTCCAGCCTGGTGTGCAATTTCGCGCTGCAGCCGAATCACCTGCTGTTCCCTCAGACTCATCAGCCGGCCGTCTTGACCCACTTGGTACTGCTGCTGCTGTAGTAATACACACCAAGGAAGGTTAGTGGACTTGCTGTTTTCAGTACTGTATATCTCATTTTTAGGTAAATAGATTATGCTCCTTGAATATTGGAAATGGGAAGTTTTGTAATTTTTGTTTGTCCATTTGCAATTTGCCATAAGGGCATAGGAAGTACAGTACAGGTAATTCCATTTTATGTAGTGTCCATAATAAGTGGGCGCATAAGAATTGTAGTGGTATTAGAAGTAGGCTGCAAGATAATGCTGATTTCATGTCCACGGTGTGTCAGACAGAGCAGGTGGAGATTGTCAGGTGTGAGAGGACTGAACTTGCTGGTGAGTCTCTTGAGTGTATGGAAGAGTTTTGTTATTTGGGAGACATGTTATGTGCTGGAGGTGGGGCAGGAGCTAGCTCTGTGGCTACAGTGAGGAGTGGTTGGAAGAAGTTGAGGGAGCTGTTGCCTCTCCTGACACTGAGAGGGTTCTCCCTCTGTGCTAAGGGATCTTTGTATACAGCATATGTTAGGAGTGTAATGTTGTATAGTAGTGAGCCCTAGGCAGTGAAGGAAGAGGATATCTGCAGGCTCAAACATACAGAAATGACAATGATTAGGAGAATGTGCACTGTGTCCCTGAGTGTGAGGCCTGGGGGGGCTATGTTCACGATGGAAGAATTGAAGGATAGGATGGGATTGGAGTGTATTGGTGTTACAATGAGGAGAGGTAGATTGAGATGGTTTAGGCATGTGGAGAGGATGGGGGATGATAATTGGGTGCAGAAAGTGAGAATTATTAATGTTAGGAATAGGGCTGTGAGAGGTAGACCGAAAAAGACCTGGGACGAGGTACAGTAGTTGAGTGTGACCTCAGGGGTAAGGGACTCAATAGGGAAGCTGCTAGAGATCGAGCAGCATGGACAGCCACCATTAGGTGACCAAGGCCAATGCATCCAAGCATGTTGGAGTCTTCAAAAACAAAACAAATTTTCTGGTTAGTTATCCATAATGATGTTTGATGTGAGTGTGGAGTGTGTTGGTGTGAGTATTGGTTTATACATTTGGTACGAAAGGTATACAATGATGGTAACTTGGTATGATAGTAGTGAGGATGTAAACTGCCACCAAACATAGTGGGTAGTCACCTGCTGCTGCCTAGGTGAGATGGATGGGCCCACAGAGGCAGCACGACGCCCATGTTCTCGTCTACCTGATCGTCGATGCTCTGACCTTCGGCGCAACAGCCCAGTTTGTGGTGCCTGGGGTACAGGAGGTGCCTGGCTAGTTGGTGGGGCTACTCCAGCACTGCTGGCCAGAAACAGTGGCTCATATGACCCCTCATCAATCCCCTGGTTACCCCACCCAAACCCTGTGCTTGGCCCAGCTCCTGCTCCATTAGCTCCAGCTCCATACCCTGTTGCTCCACCCCCATAGCCACTGATCCGTTGTGCTGGAGGCAGTGGAGGCCTCCCACCCCCCATAGCACCACCAACTCCAAGAGAATTTCCAATTCTGAGTGTGACAGCATTAGGGTCATGAGTAGAGGAACTGGAGGCCTCTGTTGCCAGAGTGTCAGTGGAGGCAGTAAGGGATTGGTCGGCTGGGGTTTCCTCATACAGCTGGGAGGGAGCCATACTCCCACTGGACTCCAGGGCCGCACCTACGCTGTCAAAGCTGAACACTGATGATGACGGTGATGGCACATTGATGACAGTCACGTGTTCCCGTGAAGACCCTGCCTGCAAGCAGAAATGTTATTCTACTCACTAACATTAAAAGTCTAAAGAGGGCAGATGCTTCATTCTGAAATGCTGTTCACTATTTGCAAGGACTTAAACTAAGACATGGGCAGATCATTCATGGCAGGAAAGTGAATTATTGTACTTGTACAGTATTCATATTACATATACAGCTAGTTAACCCCAGTTTGTTCTAAATACCTGTACAGGACTGTACTGTACTAGTTTATTGCTTGTCGCATCACAAAAATATTGGTTGCTAATTGTCCACACACACAAGGGTACAGTACAGTATATGATACATACTTGTGGGCCTGGTGGGGAGCGGAGAAAGGTGAGGGAGGCTGGGGGAGCAGCAGGAGTAGTTGGAGAGCTGGGTAGTGATGCACGAAAAGAGGATCTCCTCCGGGTGGAAGATGTCGTGCGTAGACTGCTGCTGTTGAGTGAGGAGAGGTGGCGTAATTCTTAGGGAAACCATATCAGCTATTATATTAATTAAAAGATAAACAGAATTACTGGTAAGGATAAGTGACCTACCTGCTTAATGAAGGATCATGGTGGTGCCTGACATAAGTGACAACAGAGGAGGGGGTGGATGGTGAGTTTGAGTGGTCAGAGGGGGAAGGGGTGGAGGCAGGGAGGGAGTTGAGGGAATGCATGGAGGAGAGAGTCGAAAGGGAGAGACTGGGTGCTGGACTCACTCCCCCTCTCATAGAATGTACACTCCACACATCCTCTGAAAAAAAAAAAAAAAGTGAAATTCCATTTTTACAGAACAGTAGTTTACCAAAAAGTAATTTTGTTAACTTTTTATTTTTTTTTTCAGAATGACCAATATATAACATTTTAATTTCATTTTTCACACATTTATTTCAATCTGACTACATCAAGGATTCTATGCAGCAGAGAACACTAAGCATCCTGCATCACGTGTCCACTTCAGTTCAAAATATCACCCCTATGTTATATAGAAACTGTCAATTATTAGCAAGAATAAAGCACAGAATTCCCCTTTGGATTAACAATGTTAGTGGCTCAGTTCAGTTCTCACCTCTAAACTCCAATGCATGAGGTGGGAACTGGAAGGCTGTTGGTGTTGGTGGCAGAGGGGAGGCTGGGTTGCGTAGAAGGGGTGAACGGAGACTCTCGGGTTCCCGGCTGTACAGGTTGTCCTTCGGTGTTAATACCCCCAGCTCTCGCAGCCGACCTCGCAGGGCGTCAATCCACTCCAGCATCTGTTCTCTGGGGCATGGAGAAGTGTGAATGTGAGAAGGGATGGAGGTAAAGAGATCAAAACAGGAAAAGACGGATTGGCTTCATTAACAAGATAGGAACAAGTGGAAACAGAATTATAAAGTAGAAAGTAAGGAGAGACAGAGATGGTGAGACTGAGACAGAACGGGTTAAACTGGTTGTGTTAACAAGACAGGAAGAGGAAGAGATGGAAAGATAAAAATAAGTGAGGAAGGAAAGAGCTAAACTGATAACATAAACAGATAGAGGAAACAAAGTTGGTGCTGAGCATTTCAAGTGATTAATGGCAGAAGTTTACGTTCACAGATAGATGCAGTGAGCAGGATGAGGGGATGAGGTGGAGCGACTGCAATAGCTGAAGCCATATTGGTCGGACTGAGAATAGAGGGATAAGCAGAGTGGGAAAGATGTAAGATAAGAGTGAATAAAGTGAGAAAATTTAAAGCTGCATAAACCATTCTTTTAAAATAGTAATTTCAAGTCCATTTTAGGCTGCAAGAACCTGATGCTAGGCAACTGTCATCCATAGGATTCATATCTACAATATCAGCCTATGCCCTTAGTGGCATTATATGAATGAACACCTCCAGCAACCTCTTAGTTTTTCAATCCCTTCCACTTTAGAAAATCTCTAACCATTACACCAAAATTCTGGTCTTATATATTATATGTATCATTAATGATGTCTAATTACAGCATATAACAAAGTTAAATACATCCATATTATACAGTAGTTAGTAGTACAATATTAATAAGGTTACATATAGTTTACAAAAGTTTAAAAAGTAAGTGTAATTTTTTATGTAATTACCTGGTCTGTGCACCTAGTTTGATGACCTCGCCCTCAAGTGTTATGGCAAAGACATGTTCATTGTCCTCATGCACTCTGATGCTTGGGGACACATGCAGGCAGCGGGAAAGGGATGTGCGCTGGAGGGGGTTGTGTGAGAAGGCTGAGCGGCGGTTCTCGTAAAATTCCAGCCAACCTTCAGTCTCATCATGGACACAGAAAGACACCCACACACGCTCTCCTTTGGCTGGCTGTGGGAGGATGGCAGATTAGGAGCATGGAGAGAAGTAAGACTAATGGAAAGGAAGAAATTTAGAGGATTGGAGAACAGGAGAGGGAGGGTTAATTCTGTTTGTGAAAAAGGATTAGAATATGAAGAAAGGAGGGAAAAACAGTGGTGCTAGGACAGAGGACTGAAGAAGGAGGAAGAAACAGGGAATTATGGAGGGAATGACAGAATGATGGAGAGAGGGGCATGAAGGAAGGAGGGGAATGTGGTCATGCAAGATGGGAGGATTGTACAAGAATTCTAAGTGGCAATTCTTGAAAAGGTCTATCCAGCCTACATTCTCACCATGAATGCAGGGCTAGATGTGGGAAAAGAGAAGGTATATGGAGGAAGAATATGAATGAAGGAGGGAGAGTGAACGAAAGAAAATTAAAGTATGGATCTGAGGAGAGGGATTAAGAGGCAGGAGGGGTTAATAAGGGAGAAGGGGATAGGGAAATGAGGGGGGAGGAATAATGAAGGAAAGGGAATGCATATGGGGAGGCTGACATTAGAATCAAAGGAGAGAGGGATGATGGATGGTTAACTGCGAAGAGTTGGGAAGGATGAAAGATGAGAGAAAAGGGGAAGGAGACAGGGAAGAACATGGAATAGAAGGGTGTACAAAAGAAGAAAGGAGTGCAAAGGAATGCAAATAGCTATAAATCCATTATCTTCACGGGGCTGCCTACTAGGTGGGATGTGATATCCACGTTATCTGACATACCGTAAGCAGAATGGAGAATGAAATGAAACTCTGAAGAAGGGGAGCAGGAGAAATGGGAAGGAAGGACAATAAGAAGGAGCAGAGTGTGAACTTGGAAATCCCTCGTTTGTACTGGCATAGGGATGTGACAACTCCACCACCTAGCACTTGTGTTGCTGGCAGTCTCACACCTTCTACAGAATGAGGGGATTTGTACCTGGGCTTTCTTCTACCTTTTGCCAGTGTACCCAATGAAATGAAAAAGATCTGGTTTGGATAACTCCACTCCTCATAAATATGGAGGATACAACAGCTGGAAAAGGAGGAGGGGACTGGTGGAAGAGGGAGAAGACTAAGAGAAGACTGATGATACTAAAGGAGGAATGTGGTGAGAGGGAGGGTGAAATGTGAGAAGAGGAAGAGAAATGGATGAAATGCATAAAGATAAGAAAATGTGAGAAGTGAATTATAAGATAGTTTTGTGAAAATACAAATATGGATATACAGTAACACAAGGTAAAGAAAAAAAGCTTATATCTAAAGGAACAAAAAAATTTGAAATATGTCTGTAATGGTATGACGCCTGTCCATGTGATTTATTGGGGATCATCTTAAAACATAACATAACCCGTTCATTAGTGTTTGAAGGGGAATACCAAGGACCTAATCGGTAGCTGGCAGCACCAAACTAAGAGACATCATTATAAAGAAGGAAATAATGGTGATTATATAAAACCGTCTGTCGGTAACAAAAATTAAAAGGGAGACTTCTTGGTAGCTGAAGTAAAATAATAAAGAGATTAAAGTGAATATAACCGTCTGGCAGAACTTAGGATTTATTTCTGCAAGATTAACAAAAAAAGGGCTGCAGTTGACAGGAAAATTCGCAGAATTTTTTCATAAATTTATTTTGCATATGCTATTTTATCTTTATTGTGTGTTCTATGTTATTTTATATAATATTAATATCAACATTATTTGTATCACTAGCAAACAAAAGGTTAGTATGGTGTAACAGGCAGAAATTACTGATGAAGAGGTTTTACGAAGTCTCCCTCGTCAACTAATACAGCCCTTATCCTTTTACCTTAGCGAAGGGCGCCATGACGGAGAGGCGTCGTTCCTGCGATGGCATTCTCTTTAGCCAGCCGTTCTTGTGCACCTCCCGCTGGCTGCCCCCGCCCGCGTCTGTAGGGAAGGACACAGGTTAGTGAATGTTATCTGTTAAGGAAATTCAGAAACAATAAGGGTTGCGTACAGTTTCGTCGGCGTACCGTATTCTGACACTTCGAAAGGAAGAACAAACATCCGATATGTTGAACTGCACGCGGGTAAGTAAACCGTTTATTAGTATGATGTTTAGTCAGGCTACTGTACTTGTGACAGGGATTTTTTTATTTTTTTATTATTTACTTTTACACCAACCTCATATCGGAGAGCATCATTCTTTCAGTAAACATTTGTCAGAAACAGCTCAGTGGTCAGAAATCAACTTTCATTCCCATAGAATATTCGTGTTTGTTTACATTGGAAGCTGCATAAAAATGTACCCGTTTAGGTAGGTATGTGGTAGCGTATATACTGTAACACTGTGAATGACCCGTTAAATGAGTGACCTTTCCTTTAAAAAGTCAAAGAAAGTTGATATGCTACTTGATTGAGGAAAACAGAGACAGGACGTGGGGAAATTCCATGTATCGTATATCGGTAGTGTTTGGATATTATTTTTTGAAGCATTAAATTATGCGGGAATAGGTTACTTGCACGGATTCTTATAAACTAGAAAACTTGTATATAACCTAAGCGGAATATACAACTTTGCTGATTTATTTATAAGAATGTGTGGATACAATGGGGGGCTAGGAAGAAAAAGAGTCTCTCTCTCTCTCATATAACTAGTCCGTTGTGCGATGACGTGTAGTCGGTAAAGGAAGCCGCTCGCATTAAAAAAAAAAAAAAAAAGTGACAAAGAGAGATTGTGTGTGGTTTAATATGTCAAGGTAACATGAGGCAATGTTTACATTTTTCAACCCTGGCACAGTTAACCCGTAGAGTTTGTGTGTGTGTGTGTGGGGGGGGGCATTCAGTATGATGACTTTTTTGTTTTTATTCATGCTTTCACCAGACTATTTCGCACAGCTTTCTGGAATCCTCTCAACCTCTTCACTATGATGACGTATTTTGTATATTAATCTCGTAAACTCCATACCATATTTTGTGGAATCATCTCTCAGTGAAGGGAATAGGAGCAAACTGCCAGAACTGTTGAAAATTGTCTCCCCATTAAATAAAACGGTAAGGTGGCGGGGAGACTGAATTAACGTCATCGTGTTGAAGGGATTGAAAGGGTTAGGTGAATCTCCCTTAGCCCCTTCAGGACGAGGACACTGGGAGAAACTTAATTGAGGGATTAAGGGCTGAGGGGAGAGTATGGGAGGGGAAAGGAGGGGAGAGAGGGTGCTCTGTGAGAGAGGAGAGGGGAAGGGAGGGGTATGCCGTCGAGAGGAAAGAGGGAGGGGAGGGGAGGGAGGGAAACTGGGATTGGAATATAAGGGGAAGAAGAGGGGAGGAAAAGTGCTGTGAGAGAGAGAACATTGGAAGAGGGGAGAGGGAAAATGGAGGTATGAGAGGGGAAAAGGAGTGGTTAGGAGGGGGAAATCTGGAAGGCTGGGGGGGGAGAAGGGAGAGGAGAAGAGTGAGAGATGAGAGGAAAGGAAGAAAGAGAGGGAAGAAGAGGAGGAAGGGAAGAAGGGAGAGAGGAGACAAGGGAAGGGATGGAGAAAGGGAGGGAAGAGAGAGAAGGGAGAGGAGGAGAGGGAAAGAAGAGGAGGGGAGGGACTGGTGATTGCTTTCTTTGTGTAGCATTGAGAGGGTGGTACTTCCCCCCCCTCTCTCTCTCTCTCTCTCTCTCTCTCTCTCCCCTACCTACCTATCTGTCTGCCTATCCTTCTGTCTATCACTCTATCTGTACCAAGCATTTAGAATTATGATTGCAATATCTTCACTTTATTCCTGTTTACACAAAGCGATTTTAGTCAGCAGCAAAAGTGTTAAGTAATCCCATGTGTTTTATGGTTCTACACACACGCAGACAGACATAAATAAATAAATTGTATAAACTGGTCATTATCATCATCATCATCGTCGTCATCATCATCACCATCATCTTCATGTACTTCTTTTTCTTGCCATCATCATCATCATCATCATCATCATCATCATCATCATCATCATCATCCATTTTTCTTACTTTTCTTTTCGTTTTTCTTTTTTCTTTCTGATCATCATCATCATCATCACCACCACCACCACCACCACCACCACCACCACCACCACCACCCTCTTCTAGTACACCTTTCCTACCTCTAGATCATTTAAACTTAGAAAACACGTGTAATTTTAAAGAGATCAATGAAATCTTTATCTAATCTTACTAGTTCGTAAAAATCTAAGCAGAATAAAATCGTCTGGAGGTAACTAGAATAAAATAAAAGAATGACGTTTTCGTGTGAAGGGATTTTTAGCTGTTTATTTTGAGACGTGAATCAGAGGAGTAAGGAAGGCCCAGTTACAGCCTCCTCCTCCTCCTTCTCCTCCTCCTCCTCCTCTCCCCCAATGCAAAGAAAGCAGTATAAGCACAGATTAGGATCTGCACAGATAACCCTGAGTTAATGGTCACTACTCTCACTTTCGACTTGTGATGGGCTGTGGATCACTGAGGGTCCCTGTTAGTCAAGTGACCACCATCGGGATTTTTTTAATGTACCAGGGGTCACTGCTTCAGGAGGAAACTTGTGTACTTGTCCCACATGGAAGAGTTCCTTGTCTCAGTGGATTGAACGGAGCTAGGGCCTGATTGACTGCTGCCTACCTCAAAAGCGCCAGGCAAGGCTGCCGCACCACCCCTAAACATCCACACTGTGCAGTGTGTAGTTTCCACGTTATGTCCACAGACTTCCCATAAACTCAATGTACCGATTTATAATGTCATGCCGTAACTATTAGTTGATTTGATTACTTTCCCTTTCAGGTTACTCAGTCGGGTAGCTTATAGACAAAGTATTATAGAATGTGACTTGCTTTCCAGTTTTTCCTATGAAATTTTCCGTGTCAGTTTTTCCATGCTGCATGGTGTGTTTTTCTCACTTTTTCCTGGAGGGTTTGGTGGTGGGGGGAGCCTTCTTGCTTTACTATGCTTATCCTTCAGCATGTAGAGTTAGATCTTGTAGTCATAGTTTTCTCTGTAACAAGCAGCCTCGAAAGGACCATAAGGTCTGTTGCTGTTTGCTTTCCTATGTAATCCTATGTAATCCTATGTAATCCTCTGTAATCCTCCTCCGTCATCTACCGTATGAGCTAGGAGGCTGCTTGCAATCATGTTTTGAGAGAGAGAGAGAGAGAGACCTTAGGAATACAAAGCAATACAAGGCATACAAAGAGAACCTGTTTGGATTCATGAGAGATAGTTAAGTACACACACACACACACACACACACACACACACACACACACACACACACACACACACACACACACACACACACACCGTCTGTCTGTC